>NW_026735101.1:0-87500 GCF_949786415.1 Peromyscus eremicus
CAGGTTAAAAGCCAGCCTGAGATACATAATGAAATCTTGTTCCTATCTCCAAGTAAGACTATGCTTTTGCCAGGCTTGAGGGCACAGTAATATTACCTCAGCTACTTACGAGGCTGAGGGCAGGAGGATTGTAATTTCAAGGCTAGCCTGGACAACTTAGTGGTATACTGTCTTAAGGTAAAAAGTAAAAAAAGAGCTGGGGTGTGGCTCAGTGGTAGAGCACCTGCCTAGAATCCCCCAGTGAGGGGCTGGAGTGTGGCTCAGTGGTCGAGCACCTGCCTAGAATCCCCCAGTGAGGGGCTGGGGGGTGTGGCTCAGTGGTAGAGCACCTGCCTAGAATCCCCCAGTGAGGGGCTGGGGTGTGGCTCAGTGGTAGAGCACCTGCCTAGAATCCCCCAGTGAGGGACAAGTAATAGATCACTTGCCTAGCATTTTCAATCCCAGGTACTACAAAAATACATAAGTCTGCCCTTCTATGTCTCAGTCTCAAAGGACAAAGAACAAGGCAGAGATAGCTCAGGCTAGCCTCCGATTCACTGTTCTTCCTGCCTTAGCCTCTTGAGTCCTGGGACGACAGGAATGTGCCAGCAAACAGTGAACTCCTCTTTTTTTTTTTTAAATTTACTTTATTTTCACTTCTTAAAAGATTTATTTGTATTATTTTAAGCTAGGCAGGTGTCTGTGTCTCTGTGAGTATGTGCATATACGTGCAGGAACCCAAGAAAGCCAGCAATGCTGGATCTTTACAGCTAGAGTCACCCGACCTGGGTGCTGGGAACTGAATTTGAGTCCCTCTGCTAGGGCAGTGATGGCCCTTAACTACAGGGTCAGCCCTCCAGCTCTTTATTTTATTGTTCCTTCTCTCTCTTTCTCTGAGTGTGTGTGTGTGTGTGTGTGTGTGTGTGTGTGTGTGTGTGTATGAGTGTGAGTGTGTATGCGTGCGTGCGTAAGTACAATGTCAATGGAGTCAAAAGAGTCTGTCAGATCCCCAGAACGAGTTACAGGTGGTTGTTAAGAGCCATCTGACGTGCGTGCTAGGAACTCAACTCGAGTCCTCTGGAAAAGCAGCAAGTGCTCTTCACCACAAATCCATTTTCCCACCCCCAAACAGGGACCTCCTGACATCTGTCCTTGGCCCAGTAAACTCCTCTGGGGACTTCGTGAGCACATAGTGGGTGGGTACCCACCTCCCTTTTCTCTCTTATTATTTTTGTCTGCCCACTCCTCTCTGTCCCATTTTCTCTTGGAGAGAGAGAGAGAGAGAGAGAGAGAGAGAGAGAGAGAGAGAGAGAGAGAGAGAGCACGAGAGCGGGCGCTTGTTATAGGCTGAGTGGGAGGCACGGGTCTGGCTTGAGACATTGTACTTAGGGGAACCTTGTAGTAGGTGTGTATGAGTGTTCATTGATAGTGGGCATGGTCCTAGCTTGGGATTCATTTTTTTTTTATTTTTTATTTCATTTTTTGGAGCAGGGCTTATGCAACCCAGGCTGACATCAAACTCCCTATATAGCCTAGGCTGACCCTGCATTTCTGATCCTCCTGCCTCCACTTCCCAAGTGCTGGGATTACAGGTGTGTGCCATCATGCCCAGTTTACACAGTGCTGGGGCTGGAACCCAGGGCTTCATGTATGTTGGGCAAGCGGTTTACCAGCTGAGCCACATCCCAAGCCCATGATTTAGCTTTTGTTTTGTCTTGTTTTGTTTTCAAGAGAGGCTCTCACTCTGAAGCCAGACTGGCCTAATTCATGCCAAGCTCCCTATTTCAGCCTCAGAGTGCTATGTAGACCAGGCTGGTCTCAAACTCACAGAGATCGGGTCTGTTGCTGCTCCCCGAGTGCTGGGATTAAAGGTTCACACTATCTTGCCAGGCATGTAACATTCGATTTTTAGGGAGATATGGTTTACTCTGAAATGATGGTCTGAGGGAGGGGATGCAGCCTCCTTCTGTAATCTCTAGTTTGAGCAGAAGCCTAGACGCCCTCACTGGTCTGAGGATGGAGGAACACGGCCCCAGTGGTGATGTGGAGGTCTGAAGGTGGCTGAGACTCCCTGCTTCTTAGCTATTCATCGGCTGGCTTAGATATCTGAATCAAGCCTAGTCTGGGCAGAAGGCATGGGGTGGATTGGGCACCCCCAGGGCAGAGGCGGCATGGGTGTATAGAAAGGGGCTCATGGAAGACAGATAGCTGGAGTAGGGGTGGGGCGACAGTATCGTTTGTCTCAGTGTCCTGGCTCCCTTTCCATCCCTGGACATGGGGCAGGTAGTTAGATTCTCCCCCTCTATCCACACCCCAGCCTCTGCTGTCTGGGTCCCAGACGTGGCCTCGGTTTATGGGGCCATGTTCCCTCCCCGGCCAACTTGGCGGCCACTTCAGACACTGCTCTCGTGCCTGGCCACCCCCTGCCTTGAAGAGAGCTGAACATAGTCTGCAGCCTCCCACCCAGCCGCCCCCACCCTGCTAATCCTGGGCTCACCGTGAGGCCAAGAATGTCTCTTGAATACTCTGGCCGGCTGGGCTGGCCATAAAAAAGGGGCATGAATCACAGGGGCCCCCCGCCTGCCAAATGTTCACTTGGGATGTGTTCGAGGCTGGCTGTGCCCAGAGTGCATGGGGTGGAGTGGGGTGGTGGGGGTTGGGGGTGGAGGGAGGGAGGGAGGGAGGGAGGCGAGCTGGCAGCTGGAATAGATGCAGAGCAATTTGGAGAGGGTGAGACTGTCTGCTGCACCCATCCCTGGCGGGAACATGGAGATCACGTTATAGAGTTTTCGGGCTCTGGAATGAGCCTCTTTTGGCTCTCCTGAGTCCCCTGAGTGTGAAATGCAAGATGCGTGGAATGCTGCACGCACGCCCACCTGTATAGCTTATGGAAGCCAAGCATCGGGCTTTACAGGTGAAGTAGAGGCTCCGAGAGGTAGAGGGTCCAGCACAGGGTCATACATGGAGTACAAGACAGGGCTGGGCTGGAACCTAAGCTCTCCGTGGCTGAGGCTTTTTTCTAGCCCTTGACCTTGCTGGGGTCTCCGTGACTGTGACCATGCACTCGCTGAATGGTGCAGAGGGTGGGAGGTGGTGCCCAGTGTGTGTGAGTGTGACCTCCACTGTCTCCTGACTCTGCTCCAGTCCCACAAGTACACCAGGATACCTACCTCAACCTGTGCTTTCCCCCAGCTATAAAACCTCTATCTGCCGGCCTTTCGCCTCCCTTGTATCCTGATCTTGAAGGGCACCCAGGGATGTCTGGTTTTACCTGCTTCTCCAGGCACTTATTCAGAAGATGTCTACGCACATCTGGATGTCCTCAGGAAGTGGTGGCCACCCTGGGCAGCTGTACCCTCACTCTCCCGAGACTCTCAATGTTCTCTGACTCCCCCCCCCACACCACTACCTCTGTTCCTGTTCTAATTGTGACAGTTTAAACACTCACGTGTAGGGCCAGGTGTCGCCTCTACCAGCTCTCACCGTTCTGCAGCAGCCAGATTTGTTCAGAGATTTGCTCACACTCCTAACTCCTTCTCTATAGATCCTTCGAGAGCCCTGGGGCTCTGTTCCCTTTTCTTCAAGTGCAAATGAATAAATGGTCCCGGGGCTGCCTGTGGCGGCCACCATCCCTCTTCTCTCCACCCCCTTCCAAGCCACTGCTCATCGTGGACACTCCCGCCATCAAGCCTCAGCCTGCCCTTGCCTCTCAGTCATTTCTCATCCTCTCATAGGATGAGAGGAGTCCCTGGACCACCTCCTCTTCTCTTGTGGTCCTTGGGTAATTCAGGTTTCTTCTTCTGGGCTTGATACCAAACACATTAGGCTGGGATAACCAGCCGGGTCCTTACCAGGGTTCCAGACTGGCATGCCTAGAACCAGTTTGATGCATTCAACAGAGAAGCCACAGGACCTCACACTTGAGACCGGGGCTCAGTCCCGTGCTCCCCAGCCATGCTTATGTGCAGGGTCCCCTTCCAAGTGAGGAGTTCCAAGCAGAGAGCCTACTCATTCTTTCTCATCCCCAGTTTTTGGTCTTACTGGTCAACCTTGGTCAATCAGTTCTACTCCATGACTCCATGCTCCTGTATTCCTAGTACTGGAGATGGACCCCAGGGTCTCCAGCATGTTAGACAAGCACTCTACCACTGAGCTACACTCCCAGCCCCTAACTGGAAGATTCTAGGTAGGTGTTCTACCACTGAGCCACACCCCAGCCCCTCACTGGGGGATTCTAGGCAGGTACTCTACCACTGAGCCACACCCCAGCCCCTCACTGGGGGATTCTAGGCAGGTGCTCTCCCACTAAGCCATACCTCCAGCCCCTCACTGGGGATTCTAGGCAGGTACTTTACCACTGAGCCACACCCCAGCCCCTCACTGGGGGATTCTAGGCAGGGGCTCTCCCACTGAGCCACACCTCAGCCCCTCACTGGGGATTCTAGGCAGGTACTCTACCACTGAGCCACACCCCAGCCCCTCACTGGGGGATTCTAGGCAGGGGCTCTCCCACTGAGCCACACCTCAGCCCCTCACTGGGGATTCTAGGCAGGTGCTCTCCCACTAAGCCACACCTCCAACCGCTTACCTTTATGTTGAGCCCATCCCATTTGTCCTGGACCATTGCAGGACCTCCTTGTCTCCTAGGCTCTGGGCCCTGCCCTTTTCTAGTCTGATCCTCCACAAAGAGCCAGAGGGAGTTCCCTCAAGCACAAACCTGACTTCCCCCACTCCTCAGCTCAACACCCTGCACTAGATCTCCACAGTCTGTCATTTCTGGGTCCAACCACCCCCTACCCCCACTGCCACCACACAGTCATCCAAATGTTCATTGCTCCCTGTACACCATACTGATTATTGCCTCCCATCTTTTACCTGATGTTCCCTTTCCCCCCAACCGACACACTGTCTGCCCAAATCAAATGTCTTCTCTTGGTGCTGGGGAGATGGATCATCCATCAGGTAAGATCACTCGCTGCACAAGCATTAGGACCTGACTGAAACCCCAGCATCCATGAAAAGAGCTAGGTATGACTGCGTGCACCTGTAACCCCAGTGCTGTCAGAGGGCAGAGGCAGGATGAGAGACCACATCTGGAGTGAATAAGGCCAATAGTGATAGCTCAGGATGTCCCCCACTGTCCACGTACAGAAGTGTGTATATACCACACATATTCTCTCACACATAGACAACCCTCCTCCTTCTTTTTTTTAACCTTTTTTTCTGATGGTGGCGATACAGAACTACAGTCTCAACATGGTGTACTGAAGCATGACGATTGTGAGTTCAAAGCCAGCCTGGGGTATGTAAGACTGTCTCAAAACAAATCCCCCACACTCTTGTTTAAGCCATCTAGGATTTCTCCCTTGTCCCTGAGACATCCAGTACTAAGACCGAGCTGTCTTACAGTGACCCTGCCAGACTACCCACAGTGACCCTGCCAGAATACCCACAGTGACCCTGCTAGACTACCTACAGTGACCCTGCTAGACTACCCACAGTGACCTTGCCAGACTACCATCAGTGACCCTGCTAGACTACCTGCTGTGACTCTGCTAGACTACCCACAGTGACCCTGCTAGACCAGGGCCTCTGGGTTGAGACCATCTGTTCTTTAGATCCTTCCTCAGCTCCTGGAGTGGAACAAGTATTCAACCAGAATTTACTGGGTGATGAGATGGGATCACTTTGCAAGCACAAGGGTCAGAGTTCAATCCTCGCACCCCTCTGCCCCCCCACCCAAGCCATGTCACACGCTTATAATCCCAGTGCTGGGGAGACAGAAAGAGATGGCTCCTCAGTGCTCACTGGCCAGCCAGCCTAGGCTACTTAGTGAGCTCCAGGCCAATGAGAGACCGGCACCCAACACAAAATAACAACACAATCCCAGAGGGGCAGCTCTCTGGAGGCAGAGGCACGCAGATCTCTATGAGTTCACGGTCGTGCTGGTCTATATGGTGAAGTCCAGGTCATTCAGGGACACATAGTGAGCCCTTGTCTCAAATACTTTAGAACAGAACAGAATAAAAAATAAAGTGGGTGGGGACTGAGGAACAACAGCTGGGGTAGTACCCCCACCCCAGGGATCCTGATCCTTTCTCTGGAGACCCCTCTGAGCTAATGCCAAGTGCCCAAGCTGCAGCTCAGGGCCGCAGCAGGTCTGCATTGAGAGCATGCTTGCCGTTTTCCGGGCAAATCGGAGTCAGGGTCTCACTATATAGCCCAGGCTGGCTTGTCTCCAACTCACAGAGGTCTGCCTGACTCTGTCTCCCAAGTGCCTTGTGTGTGCCCACCCTGCAGGTTTGGAGCCCATAGGGAGAGAACAGAGTGCCTAGAAGCCAGGGATGGAAAGAGTGGGGTCCGCTGATCAGTCCGTGCCTATGATCAGCATTTGACTCCACTCTAGGGGCAGCAGGGTCTTTGAGGCCCGGGGAAGGGGGTATGAGATCCATTTCCCTATTCTTGGCCAGGCCCGCCCTGGAAACCCAAGCTGAGAAACAAGGCGAATGGAAGCCATGAGGGAGATGGATTTTTTGTGTGTGCAACAGCCTTCAATCTGTTTGCAATAAAGGGGAAATGGAAAAAATGTTAATTTAATTTGGATGGTACCCTGGGGAGGATGCTCATGGCTATGAACTCTCTCTCTCTCTCTCTCTCTCTCTCTCTCTCTCTCTCTCTCTCTCTCTCTCTCTGCCACCCTGTCCGGACTTGTTCTGCAGACTCCAGGGTGTGCAGGGCCAAGGATGAGATGCCAGAATGTCCCCCTCCTCCCTGCTCCTGGGTCCGAGTTCTTTCTCCATAAAGCAGCCTACTCATTTTGCTTCTTCAACTTTATGCCTTTTAGTCAAGTGCAGGAAGCTTATTGGGGAGTGGTAGACCACGTGGCTTTATTGGCTTTGCTGCCCAGAGGAGAGCCTGGAGCTCTGGAAGTGACCCCCTAGCTAGGGAGAGAGCACGGTCGTTGTCTAGCCTAACCAGCATGCTCCAGGCCAGTAAGAGAGTCCGGCTCACAAAAAAAGGTTGAGAGTGCAGAGGAGCAGTGAACCACCTCACTGGTTAAAGGTGCCTACCGCCAAGCCTGGACGACCTGAGTTTGGTCCCTAGCACCTACATAGAGGAAGGAGAGAACCATCTCCCATCATCCTCTTGACTTACATACCATGGCACCTGCCTCCCCCCACCCCCCCTACAGAATCAACAAATGTAATGAAAAAATTTTTAAAGGGTCGAAGGCGCCTGAGGAACAACATCCAAGGTTGACCTCTGACATCCATACATGTGCACATATATGTACCTGCCATCTGTACATACCTGTCTGCACATGACTTCCTCAAGCTGGGATAGCCTAGTCCCTTTTTGACTAGGAGAGCTTGAATTTAGCGCTGCCCCAAACTTCTACAAACTCTGAGCTAGCCCTAGAGCCTGGTTGTTGTTGTTGGGCCACAACTCTTGAGTGCCACCCCCCTCAGTATTATGGTTTGGGTGTGAAGTGTCCCCTTGGAGTTGTGAGTGTTGAAGGCTTGGTTCCCAGCTGAGGGAGCTAGCTTTGCGCATGCACTAATTCACTGATGAGTTCACGCTGAACAGGCTTGTTTAGAGGAAATAGGTCCCGGGAGGTATGTTTTTGAAGGCCGATTCTTGTCCCATTCTCTATCCTCCACTCCCACTCTACCTCCTACCCCCGCTGCTTCCTGGCTGTTGTGAAGTGAGCAGCCTTATCCACCACGTCTATCTGCCCTGATGTTCTGAGTAACTGAGGTGTCCTAGTCAGGGTTACTATAGTGATGAAATACCATGACCAAAGCAACTTGGGGAGGAAAGGGTTTATCTGGCTTACACTTCCACATCCTAGTCCATCACTGAAGGAAGTCAGGACAGGAGCTTAAGCAGGGCAGGATCCTGGAGGCAGGGGCTGATGCAGAGGCCATGGAGGAGAGCTTCTTACTGGCTTGCTCCCCATGGCTTACTCAGCCTGCTTTCTTATAGAACCCAGGACCACCAGTCCAGGGGTGGCCTCACCCACAATAGCCGAGCCCTCTCCCATGGATCACTAATTAAGAAAATGCCCTACAGGCTTGCCTACAGCCCAGTCTTGTGGAGGCATTTTCTTAATTGAGGCTCCCTCTTCTCCAGTGACTCTAGCTTGTGTCGACTTGACATAAAACGAGCCAGCACATGAGGGCTGAACTCTCTAAAATCACGAGCCACCCTTCCCTCATTGAGGTCATTTCTGTCAGGTTTGTTGCCAGTGATGACAATGTGATAAACACACTGGCATTGGGGAGGTAGAGACCCCTGGGGAGGGAATTCACATTCTGAGCTCCTTGGGAGAAAGGACCGGGGTGCTCAGTTGAGAATAGACATCTGTGGAGCCGGTTCGGGTTCCATTTCTGCTGCTGTGGTAAAATGCTCTGATCGAAAGCAACCTGAATGAGGAGAAGATTTATTTGGTTTACACTTCTGAGTTACAGTCATTATTTCTGGGAAGTCAAGGAGGGAACTTTCAGCCAGCTTTCTTCACTCTTATGCAGTTCAGGGCCAGGCATAGGGACTGATGTCTCCCACTGTGGACTCCGTCAACTAACAACTAGATATTCCCTCACAGACATGCTTACAGGCTAACATGCTCTCTAATTCCTTAAGACCCTCTTTCCAGATGATTCTAGGTTGTGGGAGGTTGACATTTAAAATTCAGGATTTCAGAGCGCAGGGTCTTTGCATGAGAGCGGGGTGAGGACAGGATAGGCAGAGGCTCTGATCCTATCACCACTCAGAGCCCAGGGAGCTGGGCTTCTCACACTCACATCTCAGTGATGTCTGTATACATCATTGCTTGTCAGCTCTGGAGAGGTAATGGGTTATGGAGAGAGCAGAGTGGGAATGTGGTCCTTTAGTCTTTCAAGGGCTCTCTAGTGATATGCACTGGGTGTGACAAAGTGGCAGGACCACAATAGACTTTTCCTCCCTTCTCAGTTTCTTGGTCATGAGAGTAAGAAAAGTCATAAATACAGGTGGTAGAGCCTGCCAATATGGCCACAATGTGAAGTAAGCTGGCAAATGAATCCTCAGGTTATACACTTAAACTGTACCCCAAACATGGTTCCCTGGAATGTATCACACAATGTTATTCTGTTTAATTAAAGGTTTTATTTTAAATTGTATGAATGTGTCTATTGTAGGTGGGAGTATGTGCATTTGAGTGCAGGTACCCACAGAGACCAGAAGAGGGCGTCGGATCCCCTGGAGCTAGAGTTACAGGCAGCTGTGAACCTCCTAATGTGGGTGCTGGGAACTCAACCTGGGTTCTCTGGAAAAGCAGCAAGCATTCATAATTGTGGAGCCATTTCTCCAGTGCCCCATTGACAACCTGGTCTTAGTGTTTTCTGCTAAACCATGGTGTTCTCCTCCGCTGTTTGCGGTCTTTGTCTGTGTTGGAAGAGCTCACGCATCACACTGAATTCTGCCCTTTGCCATACCTTCCTCTGCACTCCTTGACTCCCAAGGCCAAGTGGCCTACTTGTCAAGGCCACTGCCTGCTCTTAATCCCAGAGGACAGTACGGGGCTGGTGGCTCAGGAGCTAGGGATGACTACCATGGTCTCTGATGTCCCTTCTTAGGCTTGGGCTGAGTAGCAGTTTGGGGGAAGAAAAGACTTTTGGGGAGAGGGGTGCTAGAGATGGAACCCAGGTCTTCATGTATACACAGCAAGCATTCTACTGCTGAGCCACACCCCAGTCCCTCACTGGGGGATTATAGGCAGATGCTCTACCACTGAGCCACACCCCAGCCCCTCACTGGGGGATTCTAGGTAGATGCTCTATCTCTGAGCCTCCTCACTGGGGACTCGTAGGACTGTGTTCAGTCCTCCCTCAGTACCCATGAGGCATTGGCTTCAGGATAAGAAACCAAAATCATAGTACTCAAATCTCTTATATTAAATTGCAGTATTTTCATAAAATTCATGCATCCTTCTCTCTAGCTCCCCCGACACATTTTATTTATATGTATGTTTTACATCTTTAGAAAAAGAATCCCAGAGTCTTCCCTCCTGTGTGTTTTCATCCCACTTCTTCATGGTCCATGACAACAGTTGAAGCCATTGAGTACAGGGAAGCCAAACCGATGTGGTGGGCGCCATTTTTCCAGTCTTTGAGTTGCACATCAAATCCCGGCCGATCTCTCCATACAGGTTCAACCCTTCTCTGAACTTTGAACATTTTTTAAAAACACGGCTACCTCTGCCATGCAAATGCTAACATCTCACGTCATCAGGCTCCCCCCAACGAATCAATATCTAGAAAACTGGGCATTTGGATATTATAGCTTGGTGACTAGACCAAAGAGCGGGTCTGTTCCCTCCCAAAGGTTTGTTTCCTTTTCTTATTTCCATGGGGGTGGTTCTGGAATTATGTAGACCAGGCTATCCTGTCTCTGTCTTCCAAAGTGCTCATATTAAAGGTGTGAGCCACCATACCCAGATCAAACGTTTTCTTTCGATTTGTTTTATTATGTTTACTTCTTTATTTGTATGTGGTGTATGTCTGTGTGAGCATGTGCATGGTTGCCATGGCATGTGGAGGTCAGAGCACAGCTTGTGTGAGTCAGTTCTCTCATTCCAGTATGCTGGTTCCAGGGATCGAACTCAGGTTCTCAGCCTTAGGGGAAAGTGTCTTTACTCACTGAGACTTCTCACCAGCACTTCTTTTGTTGAATTTTGATGAATCCAGCCATTTGTCCCGTGAGTCTTTCCAATATTTTCATAGACTATGTTCTTTTTGAATAATAGGACTCTCTGTTCTCTGATCTCAATGGTCAGCCAGTGACAACATAGAGATTTCCCTACAGGTCAGGGGCCAAAATGAACAATACCATCTCCACAAGCCTTAAAAGCCAACAAGTACTTTCCTGGACCTTTTAGTACAGCTTATTTGGGAGTGTCTCTTCAGTGCTTAGCTAGTTGGCCTACAGCTGTCCCTCAGCCTCCCCTTCCTGCTTGTGTGGTACGCACAGAACCAGCAGACACAGAAGGCTAGGGAAGCCTTGGATCTTTCTGAAGCCATTTCCCAACCTGAGCACATGCCTTACACTCTTGTTCCCCCAACATGTACAACTGCCCTTCTGGATTCTCCTTCCTCCTTTTTTTTGCCTTCTTCCTGTGAGGCTTTTTGGAGTCTGCCCATCACCTGTTGAGTCTACTGTTTCCTGCACTATGAGAGGACAGTGCATATATTAATTCACCTTATTCCATAGATAGCCCTAGAGCTGAAACATCTGTTTCAGCTTGAGGAAGAAAGAATAGGTAAGGCAGTTTCTAAATCCCTCCCACAGAGGTTGACCAGATAGCTCAAAACTGCTGTATGCTATTATTCCTGGGGAGACATGAACAAACATTTGTTCACCCCAAACAGAGAACATTGGCAGACCAAAGTAAAGTATTACCAGAACTTAACTTGGTAAACTAATGAGCTTACTGGGGTTACTTATAGGAGTATGAACTTATAGGAGAATTGTACGAGCAGAGATGGTTCAAAGGCAGATATATCACTGACAGATCACCCTGGCGTGGGTGATGATTCTGAAAGCTGCAACCCAGGTGCTCTCTGTGCTACTTGCAGGCAGCTGAACACTTGGGGGAGTCTCCCCTCTCCCCCAACAGTTCTTACTCCTTGTATAACTTATGGGAAAAGGCCTTGTGAATCTACTCAATTTCAGGGATTTCCTGAGGCTTCTATTGTTTACTTCCTGAGTCCTCCTTCCAGAATGGAATGTTTCCATTTAGAGAAATTTGTTATGCAAGAAAACAGATTACTACAGGGTTTTAACAAAGTCCATGTTAGCTTTGTAGCACTAGGAAGCCACAACAGGAGTGTAGTACACTGTCCCTACTGCTGCTGCCATGACGAGAAAAGGTGGTTGAACATACAGGGTTTCTGTGACCAAAACTCAGGGGCAGGAGTGTGTGTGGTGTGGTGTTTGTGGTGTGGTGTGTGTGATGTGGTGTGTGTGGTGTTGTGTGTATATGTGTGTGTGTGTGTGTGTGTGTGTGTGTGTGTGTGGTATGGTATGGTGTGTGAGTGCTTGCATGTGGAAGCCAGAGGATTTTTGCAGGTGTTGTTCCTCAGGAGCATCTACTTATATATAATAATAATAATAATAATAATAATAATAATAATAATAGTAACTATTATTATTATTATCTTGTTGTTGTTTTTGAGACAAGGTTTCTGTATAGTCCTGGCTGTCCTGGAACTCACACTGTAGACCAGGCTGGCCTCAAACTCAAAGATCTGTCTGCCTCTGCCTCCTGAAAGCTGGGATTAAAAGTGTGCACCATCACTGCCCACTTCACTTTATTTTTTAATAAAAGTTTTCCCTTTTAGATGAATTTTACTTTCAATTATGTATATATGTGTATGTCTGTGTGGGCATATGCACATATGAGTGTACATGCTTATGGAGGCCAGAAGAAGACATTGGATTGCCTGGAGCTAGAGTTACAGGGCATGTGAGCCATCTGTGCTGGGAAACAAACATGGGTCCTCTGGGAGAGCAACAAGAGCTCTTAACTCTCTCTAACTGCACTCCCTCGACTCTTGACTTAAACCTTTTAATATGCATATGTGTGGCTATGTGTGAGTATGTGCATGTCAGTGCAGGTATCTACGGTGGCCACAAGAGGGCATCAGATCCCTTGGAACTGTAGTACCAGGGGGTTATGCATTGCCTGATATGAGTGCTATAAGCTGAACTCTAGCCCTCTGGAAGAATAGCAAGGGCTCTTGACCACTGAGCCATCTCTTGGGCCCTCCATTTTGTTTATAGAGACAGGTTCTCCCTATGAACCTGAAACTCACCAACCAGCCCTGATTGGCTGGCAAATGAGCCCTTCTGTCTTTATCTCCCTAGCACTGAGATTACAAGCACATGCCAACATGACTGGCTTCTTAACTTATGTAGGTTCTGGGAGCTAGAATTTAGGTTCTCATGATTGTGAGACAAGCAATTTACCAACTCAGCTATCCCGCAACCCATTTTTTTTTTTTTTTCTGAAGCCGTTTTCTGTCTCTATACAGTTCAGATTGGGTACCAGAGTTCCCAAGAGCCGACTCAGATTCTGCTAATTTATTCTTATTTCATTATTTCATTGGAGGGACTAGCTTTTTTTTTTTTTTTTTTAAATTTTGTCTTGCTTTATTCTTTGAGACGGTACCTCATACATAGCCCAAGCTGGTCTCAAGCTCACCATCCTCCTGCTTCAGCATCTCAATAGGACGCATCAGCCCACCTGCTTGTCACAGGACTTTTAATAAATTTAATACATCTTTCAGTCAGGCATCCTTGGCTCAGCCTTACGGTTTGGGATTCATCCACGTTGCTCTGTGTGGCTGGAGCTCATTCCTCTTTGATTACGGAGACAATTCCACTGCATGAACGTACCATGGTGTGTTTATCCGTTCATCAGTTGACAGACATTTGGGTTGTTTCTCGTCTGGGGCTGTTACGGCTGGAGCTGTTTTGAGCATTCCCACACGTATTGTTTGGTGGATGAACGGACTTTCCCCTCTCTGGTATACATTCAAAACAGGATTCTCTATGCCTTGTGGCACATGTCCATCTCTCTATACCCAATGGCCTGGGTTCCTCAAGACTGAACTTTTGGCCCGTGTGACATCAATGCGACACATATTTTGGGGCTGAAGTGATGGCTCAGATGGTAAAGTTCTTTCTCTGCAAGCATGAAGACATGAATTTGATCCTCATGATCCACATTAAAAAAAAAATAAAACCTGGGCATGGTGACACCTGATTGTGACTCCAGTGCTGTGGAGGTGGAGACAGGTGGATGACTGAGGCTCCCTGGGCAGCCAGCTTAATCAACTTTACAAGAGACTATGCTTTCAAAATCAAAGCAGGACATAACTGATGAATGATATCTGATGTTGCCCCCCCCACACACACACACAAAGGAATATATATTTGCTCATCTCCTCTGGTTCATAGGTCCTACAGTGATCAGAGCACCCTTTACATACTAATAATGTAAGCAGTGGTCCAGATATAGATGGCTTCGGGATGGGGGCTGGTGACCAAAAAGA
Organism: Peromyscus eremicus; assembly: GCF_949786415.1. NCBI lineage: Eukaryota > Metazoa > Chordata > Mammalia > Rodentia > Cricetidae > Peromyscus > Peromyscus eremicus. The sequence continues at coordinate 14,076 of NW_026735101.1, forward strand.
CCTTCAAGGCATTAGATGCATAGCTATTTCTTTCAGATAGAAACATTCCTCCTGGACGGAGGTTCACAAAACAAGGGAATTAAAGAAAACTCACACATTACAGGATGTTCCTGAAACTTAAAGATTCCCAAGGCCACACAAGCAATAGCCAGTAGCTGCAGGAAGCACAGTCTTTTAAGCAGAGCTGACTGAACCTTCAGGAACACAGCTTCCACAAGTCATCACCCATGCTGAGGTGGAGGTCAGTGATGCAGATGACTTTGACCCAAGCAACCCCACTAAGGTCACCAGTTCAGGAAGCTCTACCCGGATGGAACCCTTTCTTTTGGTCTGTCTTAAGTACCCTACCTAGGGACACATCTCCCTTTGGGAAAGTCACATAGTGGCATGATTTGAGAGTTAAGACTTTCAGCCACACTCTCCCAAGCTCCCAGCTCGACAGAGTGGAGGGGAGGGGGTTGAGCTCAATGGCCAATGATTTAGGAAATCATTATAATTGAACTGCCATACAAATCTCTAAATGATGGTGTTCTGGGTCACTGGTTTGGTGAACAAATTGAGGTGATAGGAAGGTGGACACCTAAGGAAACATGAAGTGCTCCTGTTCCATCTACCTCCTACCTGGCCCTGCATAACTCTTCTATTTGGCTGTTCTTGAACTGTGTTCTTGTAGTCTGTTTCAGGGCCTTTGTTTGTTTTGATTGTTTACTTTGCTTGTTGTTGTTCTTTCTTTATTTTCTGGGATAGAGTCTCCTTATGTAGCCCAGGCTAGTCTTGAACTGTGTTTTTTTTTTTTTAGTCTGTTTCAGGGCCTTTGTTTGTTTTGTTTTGTTTGTTGTTGTTGTTATTCTTTATTTTCTGGGGTAGAGTCTCCTTATGTAGCCCAGGCTGGTCTTGAACTGTGTTCTTTTAGTCTGTTTCAGGGCCTTTGTTTGTTTTGTTTGTTGTTGTTATTATTCTTTCTTTGTTTTCTGGGATAGATTCTCCTTATGTAGCCCAGGCTGATCCTGAACCATCTATGTAGCACTGTGTAACCCAGGCTGGCCTTGGACTCCTGATCCTCCTGCCTCAGCCTCCCAAAGTACACCACCACATTTGACCCTCCTTGGACTCTTCTGAAGCCCTGCAGGGACCTTGCCCCGAGCATGTCTTGGTGTTTCCCCATTATTTAAGGGGGCCACTTTGGTCCTCCAATTGTCTCCAAGGCCATCAAAGATGGTGGCCATGTCTCTCCCTTAGCCCCACCTCCTCTTTTTTAGGTGGGCATCTCCACTTGGGTGGTCCCAGGTACCCCATAATCCGCATTCACACAACTGTCCTCTCTCTTGTTACCCAGATGCCTGCCCTCTTCAGTGTCTGCACCCATGCCGGGGACCGCTCTAGCCACACAGGCCTGGATCCCTTTGCCTCCACTCCCTCCATCATTCCAACAGGACGGGAAACTGAAGCCCAGGTCCTCCGCTGATGTCTTAAGGACCATTAACATTTCTCCAGCCCATGGCAATGTAGACCCACTCCAGCATTCCAGATCTTTCCCCAAGGCTGCTTTGCTGGCCTCCTTGCTGGACGCCGGGCATCCATCCTCACCTTTAGCTAATCAGCTTGGCCCGTGGCACCAGACAAGAGTCTCTAGTGCCGGCCTTGGCCCCGCTGTCTTTGGCGAGGCCATGCTGGAGGCCTTGGCCCCAGGCTGTGGCCCAGCCCAGCCTCACTTGCCATTCCTGAGCACCGTCCGTGCGTGGCGGACACGCTCTGTGGCTGGGACTTTGCAGACAGGTTTTTTGAGTTAGAGATTTGGAAAAGGCCCCGGTGGTGCTGGTTGGAGTTCAGAGCCCTCGAGATGCAGGAGAGACCTTGTGTGGGTGATCTCATCTTTGTTGGGAAGAGTGGCTGGGCTTGCGGCTTGGCAACGCCAGCCCCATGTTTGGCAGCTCAGGTGACGCTTGCCGTGGGGACCGTGTCAACCTTTTAGCTAAGATTGCTGGGATTTGGGGTCCTCCCCATGATGGTCAAGAATGAGGACCTCTTTGGGGGGACCCTAAGAGATTCATATTACCGAGAGCATTCGTGTTCTTGGAAGGAGAGAGGAAAAAAACGAGGGAACAAGACGGGCAGGCTTTTTTTTTTATTATTAGGAGGAAGGAGGGATGGTGTTGATCACTGGAATTGAGAACGCTGAATTTTTGTGTAGAAATGTGTCCACACGTCTCTGGAAGAAAGGCAGTAATACATCCCAGAGGGGCTGTACCTTATCGTACTTTAGAAACAAGTTCTGGAGCCAGTGTCTCCAGCCAGTATCCAGTGATAAAGCTGGCTGCCTGGGTGATCCTAGTCAAGTGGCTTTGCCTCTCTGTGCCTTTCTCTCCTCACAAAAAAGGAGTGATTAGAGCACTCGTCAGGTCTCTGTGAGCACTAGACACGTTAGCGCAACAGGAGCATGTAGGCACTTAGGAGACGTTCAACAAGTATTGTGTCCCGTCTAGGTTTCCGTTGTCTCCTGTTCTTCCTTCTACATTGTTGCAACTCTAGTCCCATGACGGTCCTTTCTCCCCTTTCTGCCTGTACTATGGAGAGTGCCTGCTCTTCCTTTACATGTAATAGAAACATTGTCTCTTCCAGAGTGGAGAGAGAACCCAAGGCCTCAGGTATGCTAGACAGATGCTCTATCAGTGAGCCACACTCCCAGCCCCTCACTGGAGGATTCTAGACAGATGCTCTATCAGTGAGCCACACTCCCAGCCCCTCACTGGAGGATTCTAGGCAGGGGCTCTACCACTGAGCCACACCCCAGCCCCTCACTGGGGGATTCTAGGCAGGGGCTCTACCACTGAGCCACACCTCAGCCCCTCACTGGGGGATTCGAGGCGTGTGCTCTACCACTGAGCCACACCCCAGCCCCTCACTGGGGAATTCTAGGCAGGTGCTCTTCCACACACACACACACACACACACACACACACACACACACACACATGCACTCTTCTTTCTTTTGAGACAGAGTCTCCCCATTAAATTACTCAGCCTGAACTTGAACCCACTCTGTAGCCCAGGCAGTCCTTGAACTTTCTATCCTCCAGCCTCAGCCTCCTCCATTGTTGGGATCACAGACCTGCACGCCCCACCGGGTCCATTCTTTTTGTTACAACCCTCACTCCTTTTAATTGAAACAAATACCTGCCAGGCGGCCTCATCTGCATGTGGGTACCCTTGTTCCTTATAGATCCACGTCCCCAGGGCTCATTCCGAATATTCCTTTACCATGATGTAGCTCAGTTGGTATCCTGCTTGACTAGCATGGAGAAAGCCCCGGGTTCCATCCCCAGCAGCCAATAAACTGGGTGTAGTGGAGAGCCCCTGTGACCCAGGCACTCAGAGGGCAGAGACAGGAGGATGAGAAGTGAAGATCATCCTCACCTATGTAGCAAGTTCAAAGCCAGGCTGGGATACATGAGACCCAGTCAAAAAATAATAAAAAAATAAAGACAACTGGTGTTAGCTGGGCTGTAGAGTCTTGCTAAGCATAAACAGGAAGGGATGCTGTCCAGAGCCCAGGCCGTGGGGAGGAGGTGTATGGGGCTCTGTTAGGTGATGCTTGGCAAGGTAGGCTTCCTGGAGGAGGTAGTGTGGCAGGACAAGGGGCTCCAGACGCCTCCAAAGATGTCAGTTGCTGTTGCCTTGGCAGCTGGTGCCTCATGGTCTGCCTGGACCCTTCTGCAGCCCTCCTGGAGCCAGAGAGGAGGCTTGGCAGCATATGAATCCCTTTTCCCGGTCCAGGGAAGGTTCCCAGATACGAGACAAGGCCATGCAGATGACACACGGAACCTCTTAGGGTAGATTTCACGCCCCGGCCCTAATGCAGACCGGCTCTGCTTTGGCGGTGGGAAAGTCAGCCGTCTCGCTCCGGTCTCCCTGAAACCAACTGGAAACAAGCCTCCCCTCCCTGCCTAACCCCCACAGCCTGTGTGGCCCAAGCACAAAACCCCACAGCTGGCCGCCCGAGGGCCTCAGGACCCAGCGCCCTGAAGGGGCCGTGTTGCCGTCTTCCCCTCGGGTGAGGGGCGGGCGAGGCAAAATTTCCAGGGCACACGCACAGGCCGTCTGCCCACCCTCTGCTTTAATCAGAGAGGCAACGGAAAAGCCAGGCCTGTGGCTCAGTCACTGCAGCGCTTGTCGAGCCCCAGGTCCCATCCCCAGAACCACTTAAAGAGGGCGTGACATTGCACACGGGTGATCCCAGCACTTGGGAGGTGAAATCTAGAGAATCGGAAGTTCAAGGTCATCCTTAGCTACTGGTGAGTTCATGACTAGAGGCTAGGAGACCCCTGATAGTGAACCACCTTCAAGCTTCCCAAGGCTCTGAGGTCCCTGACCTTTCGTTTGATGTGGGGGTGTGTCCGTTCTGCCCCGGTTCCTGGCTAAGCCCCTGCCACTCACGTCTGCTCTGCTCCCGGATGGTCGCTCTCTACTGGCCCGTTGAGTTCAGACTCTCACTCCGCTCCACAGCCTCGATGATGTTTGTCAAACTCACAGCTCTGAGCCTCGCTTTCCTCGTCGGTGAAAAGAGGGCGGGGGAGAATGTCAGTGACCCCTGAGGCTGGGCATAGCGACAAATGCCTTCAATCCCAGCACTCAGGAGGTGGAGGCAGGAAGGATGAGGAGTCCAAGATCATCCTTGACCAAACAGTGAGTTTTAGGCCAGCCTCGGCTACATGAGACCATGTGTCAATAAAAACCCCAAACATAGCAAAATAAGACTGAGGTTGTAGCTCAGTTGGTAGAGTGCTTACTTAACACACACAAAGCCCTGGGTTCCATCCCAGCACTGAACGAAAAGAGGGTGCGTTGTACACTTATAATCCTTACACTTGGGAGGTGGAGGTGGGCAGATTAAAGCTTCCTAGCTAGTTTAAAGGCTAGCCTGGGCTACACAAAACCATATCTTTGTTTGTTTATTTATTTGTTTTTCCAGACAGGGTTTATCTATGTAACAGTCCTGGCTGTGTAGACCAGGCTGGTCTCAGACTCACAGAGATCTGCCTGCCTCTGCCTCCCAAGTGCTGGGATTCACACCGCCCCAGCTTGACCATATCTTAACAAAAGGAAATACCCCTCCTGCAAGGCTGAAGGAGGAGGCCCAGAGGAGAGGAAGGCAAGAGGGCACACACTCAGTTGATTCTATTCCTCATCTATCATAACCCAATGCTACACTAATCTTTAGATAAGCTCCGTAGGCCCAGGTGACCCCAAGGATTCTGTGTTGCTCTCAGACTTTATTCCACACAGCATTTACCGTGCATGCTTACTTACACTGATTCTAGGCAAATGCTCTAACAATGAGATCTGTCCAGGCAGGTGCTCTACCGGTCATCATGTGTGGCTCTCAGACTTTATTCCAACCGGCATTTACCACAAACACATACTTCTACCTATATGTGTAATTCAGACATGTGCAGCCTTGGAAGCCGAAGGCCTGGGTTTGAACTCGTGTTCCACGGCATGGACTAGCTGGGACATGGGAGGCAGCCAGCCTGCTCTCCAAGGCCCAGTTTCCTCATTCAAAAGTGAACAAGCTGGGGCTGGAAATGTGGCTCTTACTTAACTTACTTAACTCTTAGAGCACTTACTTAACATGGGCAAGTCCCTGGGTTCTATCCCCAGGATGGGGGTGGGGTGGGGGGATGGGTGACACCGGTGCACCCCTGAAACCCCAGCTACCTGACAGGAAGAGGGTGGAGGCGTGAGGCTTGCAAATCCAACTCCAGCCTGGTTTACAAAGTGAGTTTCCAGCCACCCTGGGCTACACAGCAAGACCTTATCTCAGTGGTTCTCAACCTTCCTAATGCTTTGACGCTTGAGTACAGGTCCTCATGTTGTGGTGACCCCCAACCATAAAATTATTTTTGTTGCTACTTTGTCACTAATTTTGCTACTGTTATGAATTATAATGTAAATATCTGTGTTTTGATGGTCTCAGGCAACTCCTGTGGAAGGGTTCTTTGACCTCCTAAGGGTTCTCGACCCACAGGTTGAGAAACGCTGCCTTATCTCAAAAGTTAAAGCAAAACATTAAATAAGAGAAGGGCCTAGGATGTAGTTCAGCAGTAGAAGGTTCACTTAAAATCTTCCTCTGAGTGAGGGCCTGGGGTGTGGCTCAGTGGTAGAGCCTCTGCCTAGAATTCCCCAGTGAGGGGCTGGGGTGTGGTTCAGTGGTAGAGCTTTTGCCTAGAATCCCCCAGTGAGGGGCTGGGGGTATGGCTCAGTGGTAGAGCACCTGCCTAGAATCCCCCAGTGAGGGGCTGGGGTGTGGGTCAGTGGGAGAGCTCTTGCCCAGCTGCAAAACCCTGAGTCCCAAGAAAACTTTTTTTTTTTTTGAAACAGGGTTTCTCTGTGTAGCCTTGGCTGTCCTGGAACTCTCTCTGTAGACCAGGCTGGCCTTGAACTCACAGAGATCCACCTGCCTTTGCCTCCCAAGTGCTGGGATCAAAGGCGTGTGCCACCATTGCCCAGCTACCAGGAAAGCTCTTAAAAGTATTTTTAAAAATCAAGATGGTTGCAGTCACGCCATAATCCACACCCCCAGACATTCCCAGGTTGCCGTGGGATTCATGCATCTGACAACGCTTGGTGAACTATAAAAAGCATGGGGTTCTGTTCTCTGTCTTGTTTCTTGTTTGATGTAGATGTCCTTTGCAAAATTAAGCTTCATGCTGCACCATTGGATGAAAGACAGGGGCTACTTGTGGACAGGCGCTCGGAGAGCATCCCCGGGCGCCGAGTCTGTGGGAGGCCCCTGTGTGTCTCAGTGGGCACAGACTCCGGAGTGCAGTTCTGCCTTCGTGGGCCCAGATGGTTTGCAGGAGCCCTGGAGACGGCGGTGGCAGCGGCGACCCTGCAGAGTGATTTCCGGCCCTGCTCCCAGTCTAAAGATATCCAGATGGTCCCTTGAAGAGGTTACCCAGGAAACCCGTTGCCAGACATGAGGGCTCAGAAAGCAGGTCCAAGGAGACGCAGCCAGAGGACATGAGAGGACACACGTGATCCCCAAAATGGGAAAGCAATAGGAACATTGCAATATCCAGAGCCGGCTAGCTACCGTCAAAACATAAACATCATGGGTAGACAGTGCAGTGACGGGACCATGAGATGACTGCACGCCAGAAAATTCCAAATAATTGAATTATGAGCATTCAGTTTTGAAATGAGAAAGAAAAGGCAGCCTGGTGCAAAGGAGCGATGGAGAGAGCGAAGGGGCGAAGGGGATGATGTCTTCTCAAGTAACAGGGCCAGGCTGGGGTGGGTGTGGGCCACCTCTGGTCCTGTGTCATCTGGCGCTGGGATTGGAGCAGGCATCACATCTGAAGCTGAGGAGTCTGTTAAGTTGGAGGCGGTGGGGAGCCATGGACGGACACAGAGCAGGGGAAATGTTGCAGCCAGATATTTAGACACAACGGAAACATTGTCTGGGGGTGCTTCTTAAAGTAGGCAAGGAGGGAGAAAGGAATAATAAGAGATGGTAAATAGGCAGAATCTACGGGAGCGATAACCGGCTGTAGGTGGAGAATGTATTAAACTGTATTCTGTTGCTATTACAAAATACTTGAGGCTTGATACTTGATATAGAAATGACACTTTATGCTCATCGTTACCAGGCAGCCTCATTAATTCCACCTCTGGTAAGGGTCCTGCTGGCTGTGTCAATCATGGAGTATGACATCATGCCTGTGTGCGAAAGAAAGATGCATGGCTAATAGGAAGCTGGTCCATGCCAGGAAGAGGCAATCTTCTTTTATAATGATTTTCTTGCCAGATACAACCAGGGTCCCGTGAGACTCCCATTAATCCCTTCTGTGGACCCACTCCCAATGATGTCACTTCCCACCAAGTCCTACCTCTTTTTTTATTTATCATCATCATCATCATTATTTTCGAAACAGAGTCTCATGTATTCCAGGCTGTTCTCACTAAGTCACCAAGGATGACCTTGAACCTCTGATTCCCCTGCCTCCACTTCCCAGATTCCAGGATTCCAGGTGTGCCCCACCATGCCTGGTTTATATGGTGTTGTGGAAGGCACCCAGGGCGCGTACGGGAGAGTACTCTACCACCTGAGCTGCATCCCCAGTCCATGCTCTGCCTCTTACATGCCCTGCCGTGGATACCACTCTGAGGACCTAGTATCCAACACCCAAGCCATGGAGGGACGTAGCAGCGCGACTGAAATCGACCCTCGCATTTGGGGATTTGGAGGCAGGGTGGGTAAGGCACAAGGAAGAGAGGTTTAGTACTGAATAGATGATCTCAACTTGGGGATTATGGGGTTTCAAGCGAGCCAACCAGCTGGACATGCCTGATGAAGCTGGATGGGAAGTGGAAGTTCACGCTGGGTGCGGTGGCTGCCATGTGCCTTTTCCTGAGGAGACGTGAGCAAATGTCTGTTCCCTGACAAGATCACTCTAGTTTCGTTTCTGTTGCTAGGACAAACACCATGACCAAAAACAACGTAGGGCAGGAAAGGGTTTATTTGGCTTACCCACTGAGAGAAGTCAGGGCAGGAACTCAAGCAGGACCCTGAAGGAGACCTTGCTTGCTATTCCGCACAGAGTTATCTCTGACTGGAGAACTTAGTCACAGCTGAAGAGGTACAGCAGGAGCCATGGAGGATGCCGCTTTCTGGCTAACTTGCAGGTTTGTGCCTAGCTGGCTTTGCTATACAAGTCAGGGTCGCCTGCCCAGGGAGTGGTGCCGCCCACAGTGGGCTGGGTCCTCCAACTTCAATTAATAATCAAGACAATGCCCTGTTGTGGAATGTTATTTTAAGATGTGTTACATTTGTTTATGCTGTGGAACTTTTGTTTTAATGATGCAAAGATGGGTTGCATTCTTTTACGTCGCATTTGTTTAACTCTGTGAAACTGTGTTACTTTGCCTCTCTAAAACACCTGATTGGCCCTAATAAAGAGCTGAACAGCTATTAGCCTGGCAGGAGAAAGAATAAGTGGGGCTGGCAGGCAGAGAGAATAAGGGGGAAGAGGAACAAGAAAAGGAGAGGAAGACATCAGGGGCCAGCCACCCAGCTACACAGCAAGCTACAGGGTAAGAAGAAAGGTATACAGAATAGAGAAAGATAAAAGCCCAGAGGCAAAAGGTAGATGGGACAATCTGAGTTAAGAAAAGCTGGCTAGAAACAAGCCAAGCTAAGGCTGGGCACTCATGAGTAATACTAAGACTGCATGTATGTTTACTGGGGAGCTAGGTGGCTGGCCCCCAAAAGAAAAGAAGAGCAAAGAGTAAAAAAAAAAAAACAACAGCAATCCCCCCCCCCCAGACATGCACAGAGTCCAGTCTGATCAGGGCCATCCCTCTTTTGAGGCTTTCCTCTCAATGACTCTCAGTTGTATCAAGGTGTCAGCTAAAGTTAACCGGGACAGAGACCAGAGAAACCATTCTACCCAAGTCCACCAAGGAGATCAATGTGTTTACTGGGTCTCCTGGGAGGAGTATCGGTAAGGAATTACTTGCGGCCACATGGATGACTCCAATGCATCTTGCAGTGAAATCGCATCCCAGCATGCATGACGGGCCGTGAAAGCTGGAAACCTGGAGCTCACTGCACAACTTGTAGGCAACGGCACTGAAGAGTCTCTGCCCTCCTGCAATTGGTTACTGCTGACATCACGTGGTGGAGGGGAGGGTCTGTGAACTCTGTGACCTCTTCAAGCCTCCTGAGCTTGCTAAATCTTAGGAGCCCTCCTCCTCCCCACCTCACCATGGAGGAGGAAGCATCTTCCATGAACTCAAGGCCTGGTTACATAGTGAGTTTCAGGCCAGCCAGGGCTACATAGTGAGATCCTGTATACACACACACATACACACACACAAACACAGATGCATACACACACGCGCACATACACACATTCTTAGTGACATTGGACAGGGATCAAGGACACAGTGCAGGAACTAAGAAAGAATCAAGCAAAAGCTTGATCCTAAGAGGACTCCAGGATGTTTATTACATCTCCTGTGTGGAGGCAAGTGAATTATTTCAGTTTTCCTGGACTATGCATACAGCTCACAGTGAAGTATGTACTAAGTATACTTGAGACCCTGGGTTCAAATCCCTCGCCCAAAATAATGGAAGATTTTTGGGGTAGTTAACTTGAAATATCAGCTTGATACAACATAGAATCACCTGAGGACCTCTCTACATGGGGTTGTCCCATGGACGTATCTGTGGGAGATCATCTTATTTAAGTTAATTGATGTGGGGCATCCCAGCCCACTGTGGGTGGTACCATTCCCTGCGCAAGGGATCCTGAACTGTGTAATAGTGGAGAAGTTGAGCTGAGAACAAGCAAGCATGCATCCATTTCTCTCTGGTCTTGACTGTGTATATGATGTGACTAGTTATTTGAAGTTCCTGCCTGGGAAGGATTGTAACCTGGAATTGTAAGCTGAAACAACCCCCATTCCCCTAAACTGTTTTGGTCAAGGTATTTTATCACAGCCAACAGAAATGGTATTGGGAGCATTAGTACTTTTTTTTTTTTTAATCACGGTGTCCAAATACCTAATAGAGGCAACTTAAAGACTAATTTTGGTGCATAGCTTTGGAGAGCATAGCTCATCACAGCCAGGAAGGCATGGGGGTGGGAGTTGCTCCATTTGTCCGTAGTGACAGGTGCCTGCAGCGGCTGCCTCTCACATCTTGGTAGATCAGTCAGCAGAGGGTCACACAGGAAGGAGCAATGGGAAATATATCCCCAAGGACCTCTTCCTGGTGACCTGCTTCCTTCAGCGAAGCTCCACATCCCCAGGGTTCCTCAGCTCCCCACACAGTGCTACCTGCTGGGGAGCAATTATTCAAACACAGGAGCCTAGCTGGGAGGGGAAAATAACAAATCAAAACCATAACAAATACAAAATAGAAGAATAATAAATGGCGCTACGGACTTAGGTGTTGAAGGAGTCAGTTTTCTTGTGGCTGTGACAAAATGTCTGGCGAAAGCCATCAAGGGAGTGTGACGGTTAGTTCTACCTGTCCCTGGGATGCAACCTGGAATCACCGGGGAAGAGTCTCAGTGAGGGATGGGCTACATTGGCTTGGCCTGTGGGCCTGTCTGTGTACGTGTCTCGAGTACATTAACTGAGGTGGGAAGACCTGCCCACTGTGGGTGGCAACATTCCCTAGGCAGCGAGTCCTGGATTATACAGGAGAGCTAGCTGAGTGCGAGCCAGCCAGCTAACAGCATCCTCCTCCATGGTACCTGCTGTACTTCTCTGGCTGTGAATGAGTTCCTTGGTCCAGTGGTGTGTGGCATAGAAGCTGGCCCACCCTCAGGTTCCTGCCTGGAGGCCTTGCCTTGGCTTCCTTCAGTGACTTCTTATGACCTGGAGCTGAGAGACAAAATGAACCCTTCCCTCCCATAAGTGGCTTTTTTGTTGGGATATTCTATCGTGGCAACAGAAAAGCGGCTAATGCAGGGCCTACTCCAATGAGGGGTAGGAAAAGAAACGTTTCTGAGGCTGGAGAGAGGCGGCTCGGAAGTTAAGATCTCATCCTGCGTGTGCTGAATACCTGTTTTCAGTGCCCACGTCAGGCAGCTCACAGTTGCCCGTAACTCCAGCTCTAGGGCAACTGGCACCTTCTTCCGGCCTCTGGCAGCACATACACCAGCGGTTCTCAGCCTGTGGGTCACAACCCTTTGGGGTCGAACAATCCTTTCATGGGAGTCACCTAAGACCATCAGAAAACACAGATATTGACATTGTGATTCACAACAGGAGCAAAATTTAGAGTTATGAAATAGCAACCAAAGTAATTTTATGGTTGGGGTGGGGATCACCACAACACGAGGAACTGGATTAAGGCGTCACAGCATTAGGAAGGCTGAGAACCACTGACCTACACTCATGTGCACACACGTACACACGCCCACACAAACTGAAAATAAAAATTAAATCTTTTGTTTTTAAGTAACAATTCTATGGCTTTTTTAGAGCGAGTCAAAGTCACACAGGTTGTCACAAGGACAGAACCTAGGGGACACAGTTGCTTCATCGACAGTGGTACCCTGGTCTTTGGTCCTGGGATGAACAGGTTGGCTGGGGAGGTGGGGAACAGTGTGGAGAGGAGAGGGCTAGTGGTGGCATCTAAGGGACATTGCCAGTCCAGGATCCTGGCTTGGACAGGCCTTCAGGTCCTCTTTTCCCTGCTTTGGGTTTGAGCCTACAAGTCTTCTCCCTGGCTGGCTCCGTGAGTGTTGATCACAAGTGACTGTGATTCACTCCATAGTGACTTCAGTAAATCGGGAATTTATTGGCTTCACGGCTAGGAAGTCGAAGGGTGTGGCTGCATCCCGAGACAGAAATTGTGTCACTGGGTTTCTTTCCCCCTGGCTTTCATCTCCACTGCCCATCACCCCAGGATGTGTAGAGGCCTCTTGTGGGTAAGCTTTCTCCGTGAATTAACTCTCCATGCAGAACAAGGAATATCCTCCCTTAATGCAACATATTAGATATGCGCTAGAGCTGGGACCCCAGGGCCGGGGAGCATGCCAGTTGTGCACTCTACCACTGAGCCACACCCTAGCCCCTCACTGGGGGATTCTTTTTTTTTTTTTTTTTTTTTTTCTGGAGCTAAGGACTGAACCCAGGGCCTTGTGCTTGCTAGGCAAGCGCTCTACCACTGAGCTAAATCCCCAACCCCTCACTGGGGGATTCTAGGCAGGTGCTCTACCACTGAGCCACAACCCCAGCCCCACACTGGGGGATTCTAGGTGGGTGTTCTACATTCACAGTGCTTGTCTTTATTTGCATTACATTAAAACAATTGCATATATGTACATATGTGTGACTGTGCATGTGTGTGTGTGTGTATGTGTGCCTGTTTTTGTGTGCATGCCACAGTGTGCATGTGAAGGCCAGAGGACAGCTTGCTGGAGTCAGTTCTCTCCTTCTACCATGTGCTCCTGAGGATCGAACTTTGGTCATCAAGCTTAGCAGCAAGCACCTTTACCCTCTGAACCGTTTCTCTGACACCGGCCTCGTCTTTTTAGACAGGGTCTCACTATGAAGCCTAGGCTGGACTTGAACTTTAAAATTTTTTTCTTTATCTATTGGGGGGACATGTGTACCATGACATGTGTGTAGAGGTCAGAGGACAACTTGCCATCAAATTTCTCCTTATGCCATGTGGGTCAAACTCAGATTGTCAGGTTTGGCGGTAAGCCCCTTTGCCCACTGAACCGTCTCCCTGTGACTTTTGATCCTCTTGATTCGTGTGCCAGCTTCTGAGGGTATAGGCGTCCACCACTGCGCCTAGCTTGAACTGGACTCTTTACATGGACATGTATATGAATAAGGCCCTTTATTTATTATTGATTGTGAGACGAATTGCTAAACGGTCTTATTAATAAAAAAAAAACAAAACCTGGAGCCAGATATTGGGGTGAATGCTGGAAGATCAGAGAAACAGAACACAGAACACAGCCACAGCCAACCTCACCTTACCAACTCCTCAGCCTCCAGAGCGAGACTTCCTGTTGACTCACGCCTTATGTACCTTTCTGTGCCCTGCCATCTTCCTTCCTTCCTAGTGCTGGGATTAGAGGCGTGTGCTTCCCAAATACTTGGTAGCAAAGGCGTGAGATCTCAAGGGCTGGGATTAAAGACGTGTGCCACCAAGCCTGGCTCTGTTTTTAGTGTGGCCTTGAACTCACAGACATTCAGACCGATCTCTGCCTCCCAGAGTGATAGGATTAAAGGTGTGTGTGCACCACCACGCCTGACCTCTATGTCTAATTTGGTGGCTGGCTGTGTTTCCTGATCCCCAGATAAGTTTTATTGGGGTGCACAATAAAATATCACCACAATTGATGGATTGATTTTTATTTTATTGAGAGAGAGAGAGAGGGGGGGGGTATGCATGAAAGGACAGTTTCTCTTCGACCACATGATCGAACTCAGGTCTTCAGGCTTGGTGGCAAGTGCCTTTGCCCACTGAGCCATCTTGCCAGCCCAATCAAGCCCTTTAAAGGAATATTGTTCAGTACAGGCCACGGAACGGTGGTGCTTGGCAGGGAACCGGGGCATCAGTCCTTCTTCTGAGCTGAGACCCTAGATAAGCAGGGATGACAAAGGTTCAGATGGCCCCTGGGTGTGAACAGGCTCCTGATGTCCTTTGTGTACCCTCCTGCTGTCATCACGGCATCGTGAACAGTAGAAATGTGTTCCTGGAACCACAGTACTGTTGAGAAAAAAATGGTCCTTGCCTTTTTCCAGACATCTGCCCATCTGCCCCTACTTTCCGGCTCCATTGATTTTTGTCTAGTCTTTAAAGAATGTGACCTCAGGGCCCTTGCACTTCCCGATCCCTTTAACTCAAACACGCTTCTCCTCTGTTTTTGCTAGTATTCCTTAATTCCCTGCCTGCAGAGGGCATCTCCTGGTACATGGTTATACATTCTTGTATCTCAGGAATGTGAACTCTCTGAAACTGCATATGTTCACCCTTAGAACACTCAAATAAAAAGGTGTCGAATGAATGAAGGAATGTTCTGTCTGCCCAGAACAGCTGAAGCCAGCCAAGGAAGCCTCCAAGACTCCTTTGTGAAGAGTTAGGTGTGGACTGATGAGTCTGTGGGTGGGTCCTGTCCACCTGATTCCTAACTGAGGATAGGGTCTGGATTGCCACAGTTGTGGTGTCTGGCCAATGTGGAACCTCACAGCCACAGGCTAGGGTTGCAAGGGTTGTACCCCTCCACAGCTGGACAGAATGGGAACTGTGGACTCTAAGGAGATGTTCAAGATCACATCACGAGCTTGCTACTGGCCCCGGGACAAGGCAGGTCTGAGTGCTGAGAAGCCAATGGCCTGAGCGTGGCGGCCAGGACAGGCAGAGAATGCTGTTCTTGGAAAGTGGAAACCCCCGGAGGGGGAGGGTTGCTGTTGGTCTCTGAGCCACTGGCCAGCCCGATACGACTCTGGCATCCTCCCCAGTGCTGAAAAGACGGAGGCTGGGGGTTCTGGCTACCTCACTGTGTGGAAAGGCTGTGAGGTCCAGAGGCGGGGGTGGCGCGGGGGTGGGGGGAGGCATCTTCTGCATGCAAAAGGAAGCCAGAACGCGTGCCCAGGTGTCCTGGCTCCTGGCCTGGCCTCTGGTTTTCTTTCTGCCAGGTCTCTGCTGCTTCTTCCACATGGGAAAATCCACGTGGCAGCCGTTCTTGACTCTGGATGAGATGGGGGAGTGCTGTGTGTGTACTGGCACACCTGTGTGTGTGCTGAGGGTCTCCCCGATCCATTGTCATCAACATCGTCATCATCAGACAGGGTCTCATGTAGCCCAGGCTGTCTCCTGAATCATTCCACAGTACATTCCTGGTCCTCCTGCCTCCATTTCCCCAGTGTTAGGATTATAAGCATGCACCACCATACGCAGTTTACACTGGGGATGGGTCCCAGGGCTCCATACATGCTTGGCAAGCACTCTACCGGCTGAGCCACATCTCCAGCCCGAGTTTCGAAACAAGGCTTTGCTGGTAGTCCAGGCTAGCCTGAAACTCACCATATAGCCCCTGCTGGCCTCAAACTTGCACCCACTGATCCTGCCTCAGTCTCCCAAGTGTTGAGATTATAGGCACGTGTTTTTACACTCATGTGTCTTTTCTTTCTTAGCACCCTTTGGGTGGGATATTTTTTAAGAGCAGCTCTGCTTTCTGATCCCTGTGAACTGGCTTCGTCAATTTAATTTTTCATTTTTGGGGAGGAAAAATTATTTTTAAAATAATTTTGAACTTTCAATAAAGTTGCAAAAAAATAATCACAAAGAATTCTTTTGTAATGTTTTGTTTGATTGCTTTGAGACAGGGTCTCATTCTGTAGCTCAGGTTTGTCTAGAACTTATGGCAATCCTCCTGCCTCAGCCTCCCAACTGCTGGGACTACAGGTATGCACCACCACATCAGCCCTATGTAACTTTTTTTTTTTTTTTAGTTTAGATTTTCTGAGCATGGTAGTGCATGCCTTCAGCACTAGGGAAGCAGAGGCTGGTGGATGTCAATGAGTTTGAGACCAGCCTCGTCTATATAGAGAGCGCCAGGCCAGCCAGAGCTACCAAGTGAGAGTCTTCCTAAACACACACACACACACACACACACACACACGCACACGCACATGCACACGCACACGCACATGCACACTCACGTACGTACGTACGCACGCACGCACGCACACTCCTGTTGGTTCACATTGATATGTCCAATTTCAACCCAGAGACAGACATCTAGATTCAAGCAGGAACACAGGGCTGAAATCTCATCTAAATGTGGGAGGAGATGGCGCCCAAGGAGAATGTAGGCAGAGGGCAGTCACGGTAGACGCAACTGAAGGGAGCCCGCTTCTTCTTAATTAAGCACGCCTTCCGTTATTGTAAGATTTTAATTAAGGCTTACAGTTCCAGCAGAGGCTTCAGCCTGGTGTCTTTGGCCAGCCTGGCTTGGCCATGGCTTTCTTTGGTGGAGGGACATTGTCACTGGTGATGTCTGTTATTTTATCTTGTTTATTTTCCGAGTACCAACTCCTTCCCAAAGGGGCTGCATCAGGGCGCGTCGTAGTGCATGTTCTGTGTTGCTCCGCACCATAGACTTTTCTCACGTGAGTGAGGATTTCAGAACAGTCCCCTCTACTCCCTCCACTCCAGCCTTTTACACTACTTTTTAATCTATTATTCTCAATTTTATTTTATTTTAATTTTTTATTATTGGGGATGGGTGAGCCATGGTGGGCATGTGGAGGTGAGAAGACATCTTTACAGAGTTGGCTTTTTTCCCTTTTATTTTTTTTTTTAACTTTTGTTTTGTTTTGTTTCTTGAACCATGAGCTCACTACATGACCTGGACTGGACTTAAACTCATGATCCTTCTTCTTCAGCCTCCAGAGGGCTGGCGTTATAGGTGTGTACCACTGTGCCTGTCAACCAGTTTTAGACATTTTTATATATGTATAGACATCCAATTATGACTGATGTTGCTCTAGACAACCAATTGTCTTTTTAAAAAACACACTACATTCTTTGTTTTTTGATGAGGGTAGAATTAAAAAACTAAGCAAACACTCTACTGTCCAGTTATGTCCCATCTCCCACTATTAACTCTAGATTAGTGCTCTACCACTGAACCATACCCCAGCCCCTCACTGGGGGATTCTAGGCAGGTGCTCTACCACTGAGCCACACCCCAGTCCCTCACTGGGGGATTCTAGGCAGGTGTTCTACCACTGAGCCACACCCCAGCCCCTCACTGGGGGATTCTAGGCAGGGGCTCTACCACTGAGTCACATCCCCAGCCTTCATTTAATTAATCCTTTTGGCACTTTGTGTCTCAAAGGACTACCACAGTCATCATGGCTCTCTAAAGCTTGCTGGCCAGGAAGCCTAGCCTTTCTAGAAAGCTCCAGGCCAGTGAGAGACCCTGACTCAAAAACCACAAGGCTATGGCATCTGAAGAACAACCTATAAAGTTGTCCTCTGGCCTCCATGCATGTATCCACACATGCGTATACCTGTTCCTGCACACACATGAACACACACAGACACCTAGACACACAAACACAACAGGCCAGGAGATCGAGATCCTCTCTCTTTCTCCCCCCATCCCCCCTTTCTCTCTCTCTCTCCTCTCCTGTAATGTTGCCATGTCTGTCTCCCCTCGTGGGATAACACAACAAGAAAGCCCTCACCAGATGTGGAGCAGATGCCGGCACTGGGCCCTCAGACCTTTCATCCCCTCCAAGTCAGAGTCAAACACATGTCTATTCGTTATAAAGTACTCAGTCTGCGGCGCCCTATTACAGTAACTGCAAATGGCCGGAGACAGGGCTCGTCATTATCATTATCATTATTATTATTTTACTTTGCCTTTCGGCTATTTGTGAATCACACTGCTGTGCATATTCATGTATTTTCGTGTGAACCTATATCTTCTTGCGCCGGAGGGCAGTTAGTGAGGAGTCGGGCTGCCGTGGTGTGGCACAGTTCTCACGCTTCCACCGGCTCCCCAG
The DNA here is from genome assembly GCF_949786415.1 of Peromyscus eremicus. Classification (NCBI taxonomy): domain Eukaryota; kingdom Metazoa; phylum Chordata; class Mammalia; order Rodentia; family Cricetidae; genus Peromyscus; species Peromyscus eremicus. The sequence continues at coordinate 32,130 of NW_026735101.1, forward strand.
GAAGGCTCCCGTCTCTCTCCGTCTTAGGCAACACTTGTTACTGTGAGTTGTTTAGAGCAGAGTCACCCTGGTTGGTCCTGGCGGCATCTCCGTGTGGTTTTGACTTGCCAGTCTCTGATGATGGATGATGCTGTATGTCTTCTGTGTGCTCGGAGAACCGGGCAGCCTGACTGTCTTGCAGAATGCACATTTGTAGCTTGGACCACTTATAAGCAGGTTTGGTTGTTTTATCCTTGTGGATTCTGCCTCCTGGACTCTGGCAAATAGGGGGTTTTCAAGTCTTTTCTTCCACTCTGTGGGAGTGTTCCTTCATTTTCTTGATTTTGTGTTTTAAATCATGGAGGCTCCTTTCCTCCTTCCCCCTTCCTCTCCTTTCCCTCTCATTCCCCCTTTTCTCCCCTCTTCTCTCCTCCCCTCCTCTCTCCTCCCCTCCTCTCACCTCTTCCCTTTCTCTTCCCTTTCCTCCTGTACTCTTCCCTCCCCTCCCCTCCCATTTTGTATTCCTTCCTCTCCCTCCTTCTCTCCCCTGCTCTCCTCCCCTCCTCTCCCCTCTTCCCCTCCCCTCCTCTCCCCTTCCCTTCTTTTCCCTGTTCCTCCCCTTGCTCTCTATCTGGAACTTAATATCCTCCAAGTCCTCATCCTCCTGCCTCAGCACCCAGGCGGCTGGGATTGCAGACACACGCCACTGTGCCTGGCTCCCTCTTGTCACAGCCGTCCCTCTCACTTCCGGCCATGCCTTCTCCCCCTCCATGAGCCTCCATCTGCCATGTTTTGTCTTCATTCATCTGACACCATTTCTAATTTGTCCCGTGATGTCTTCTTCCAAGAGAGCGGTCACTTAGGAGTGCGCCGTTCCATTCCCACATGCTTGTCGGCTTTCCAAATACCCTCTGTTATTAATTTCTAATTTCATGCCATTTCAGAAAACATATTTGGTGCGATTTCATTCTTTTTAAACTTACTGAGACTCATTTTTATGGCCTACCATATAATTTACACTGGGGAATGCACTGTGCACATTTGGGAAGAATGTTCTACCCGGCTGTTGACGGGCAGAATGTTCTAGAAATATTTGTGAGGACTGGTTTGGTATGTGTCCTAGTTCCCCATCGATCTCATGTCTAATTGCCATTGTTGCTGTTATTGGGTTTTTCTTTGCACATTTAGTTTGTGTGTGTGAGGTGAATGCATTCCATATGTGGGAGGCAGAAGACAACCTGTGGGAGTCAGTTCTCTCCTTCCACCATGTGGGTCCCGGGGATCAAGTTCAGTTCATCAGCCTTGGTGGCAAGCTCCCTTACGTACTTGCCAGCAACGCCCCCCCCCCACTTGTGTTTTTAAATCCAATTCTGTGTGCTTTGTTTTGCTGATGGCTTGAGATAGGATCTCACTGTAAGCCAGTCTGGCCTTAAACTCGCAGCAATCCTCCTGCCTCAGCCTCCCAAGTGCTGGGATTACTGTAAGAGAGAGCAAGGAAAGATACCTCCAGGCTGAAAGGAATGCTTAACTAAAGCTCCGCTTGCCTGTTTGTTGAGTCAGGATCTCAAACTGTAGCACAGAATACACTTGAACTGGCAACAACCCTCCCCTCCCGCCTCAGCCTCCCCGACATTGTGTTTAAAAACTATTGATTTTGAATTCATTCTTTTTAAACTATTGATTTGAATTCATTCTTTTTAAACTTACTGAATTATGGACACCACGGAGGAAAAATGGCGCTGCCTCCAGCAGCCACCCACTGCCCACAGCTCCTGGGCTAGGGTGGCTCCTCTCCCGGCTCACACCCTCCTCTCGGTGACGTTACTCAGGTCACTCCAACTTCCAGTTTTTCTTCCCTCTTGCTGAACTTTTCTGTTCATCTGACTTAGCCACTGGCTGGCTTTCATCTTGTGGAGGTTTTCTTCTTCAAACATTGCATGTATTATTTATTTATTTTTGTGCGTGTGCATGGGACACCATGCGTGTGCAGAGGTCAGAGGACATCTTGCGGGGTATCAGTTCTCTCTTTCCCCCACATGGGTCCCAGGGATTAGACTCAAGTTGTCAGGCCACTCAGGGAAGGCAAGCTCCCTTCCCCGCTGCGCCATCACTCTGGCCTAGGAGTTCTTCCAATCTGGAGGGTCTCTATGAGATTTGTCTTATTTCTCTTGCTGAGCACTTTAGGACCATCCTTGTGCTGGGTCCTTTTAGGATTTCAATCTCTTTACTGAAAGAGATTGGTAAGATGCTTGATCTATTTGGTGAGACGCTTCTCCCTCCCTCCTCCCTCCTTCCCCCTCCCCCACCCTTTCTCGATTTCTCTTTTTGAGTCAGAGTCTGGCTGTCCTGGAACTCGCTCTGTAGACCAGGCTGGCCTCAGACTCAGAGATCCGCCTGCCTCTGCCCACCCCCCATTACTGGATTAAAGGCATGTGCTACCTCTTTTGTCTTTCGAGACAGATTTTCATTACATGGTCCACAATGGTCTTGAATTTTTACTATATAGCTGATTGGACTTGAACTTGTGATCCCAGCAATGAAAAACTATTATACCACACTGAGCTGCTTAGTAAAGTCAAAGGTAGCCTGGCTACAAGAGACCAGGTCTGGAAGCAAAACAACAAAAATCAGTCTGCATTTCCTACAGTACTGCTGACCAGTAGGCATATGAGTCAGAGATTATATTAGTTATTGGTGAAATTATTAAGGCCACTCCACGTAGTTAAAAGGAGATTTATTTAATGGCATAACTTACAAATTAAGGGATAGGTAGGTCGCGGGGTCTGGGGAAGGTGTATCACAGTCCAGCGGTATTCTCTGGAGCTCTGCTTTGTCTACCTCCACCATCCAGGGTCCTGGAACGGAGAGAGTGTCTGCCAATCCAGATCTTGGGTCCCCAGGCGCCTCCCTTGGCCCGCCTTGTAGGCGTGACAGTTGCTGAAGTCTCAATGGAGGTTGGAACTTCCAGATCAAAGCTGGAATGGCTACCCACTACAATTAGTCTTTATTCAGAGAGAGAGAGAGGGGGGGGAGGGGAGGGGGAGAGGGAGAGGGAGAGGAAGAGAGAGAGAGAGAGAGAGAGAGAGAGAGGGGGAGGGAGGGAGGGGGAGGGGGGGAGGGGGGAGGGGAGGGGGAGGGGGAGGGGTGAGGGAGAGGGAGAGGGAGAGGGAGAGGGAGAGGGAGAGGGAGAGAGAGAGAGAGAGAGAGAGAGAGAGAGGAGAGAGAGAGAGAGAGAGAGGGAGGATGCATCTACTTGTAGATAGATTTTTCTTTGGGCCGCCAGCTCACAAAATATGCCATGGAGACTTATTATTGATTATGGAAGCTTGACCTGTAGCTTAGGCTTGTTCTTAACTAGCTCTTATAACTTAAATTAATATTATATTAATATTAATTAATATATTTATATTAATCTACACTCTATCAAGTGGTGTTACCTCTCTTCCATCTTGCACCTCCTGTTTCTTCTCCGAGTCTCCTGCTTCTTCTGTGCACTTAAATTCTCCTCCTCTGCCTTTCTCTCCCCAGAAGTCCCACCTATACCTCCTGCCTAGCTATTGACTGCTCAGCTCTTTTTATTACACCAATCACAGCCAGGACACCTTCGGACAGTGTACAAATATTCTACAACATATACTTCTAAATTATGAGGACCAGTGAGATGGTTTTAGTGGGTAAAGGTGCTTGCAGGCAACACTGATGGCTTGAGTTTGATTCCTGGGACCCATAGGTTGAAAAGAAACAAATTACTCTCTGATCTTCATGTATATGCTGCACATGCCCACATACATCCACACATACAGGTAGGTGCTCTACCACTGAGCCACACTCCCAGCCCCTCACCTCACTGGGGGGTTCTAGGCAGGTGTTCTACCACTGAGCCACACCCCAGCCCCTCACTGGGGGATTCTAGGCAGGTGCTCTACCACTGAGCCACACCCCAGCCCCTCTCTGGGGGGGTTCTAGGCAGGTGCTCTACCACTGAGCCACACCCCAGCCCCTCACTGGGGGGTTCTAGGCAGGTGTTCTACCACTGAGCCACACCCCAGCCCCTCACTGGGGGATTCTAGGCAGGTGCTCTACCACTGAACCACACCCAGCCCCTCACTGGGAGATTCTAGGCAGGTGCTCTACCACTGAGCCACACTCCTGGCTGCAATCAATGAATCCCTTTGTCACATTTTTGTCTCAAATTACTTTCATAGTAAAAGGAAAAAGAATTAACTTGTTGCCTAAAAATTTAGTCATAACCATATGAATAAATAGACACATACTCATTAGGCTGAAATTTTCAGCCTAATTTGGAAAAAAAAGTTAGTTTATGCCACAAAAGAAATAGAACACTGGCTGCAGTGAGTACCTGTCCTTTGCTAATCTGGGCAGATTGTGGAGTGTTACAAAAAGTTCCTGAGCTGCTCGCTGCCATTCAGGATTTTCTTGCATTAAAAGGGAATTGCTAGATATTCAATGATCAAAGACACAAAATGGCCTGGGATTTGGGTTTCTCACTGATACCACACACCAGATGAAAATATTAATCTTAACACCCCTGGGGAAGAAAAGTTTATAGATCTTAGATATCAGGCTTAACATTTAATATTGAAATTGAATATTTTTCTTAATACACCAGACATTGTTTTGCACATTTTTCCTGAGATGAATCAGTGTACGCAAGGTTTTAATCACACCCAGCAGGGCTCTGTAGGCCAGTTACAGAGTTTAAAAAGAAAAATTCGAAGAACTCTTTGTTTGATGTTGATGAATTTAAGATTACTTCTTGATTGATGGAATGTTCCTTTAAATTCAATATCGGTGAATTGACATAAGAATGAATGACGCTATTTCACTTGGGCAGCAGCAATTTGAGTCTGATTATTTCAAGATCAAATCAGTTCTTCTATAGGAGATGTGCTGGCGGGCCAGTGAGATGGTTCCACTGCTCACTGAAGGCTTGCTGCCTGGCCTGACGACCTGAGTTCGATCCTCAGGTCTGACATTCTGGAAGAAGAGATGCAACTCTTGAAAGTTGTCCTCTGACCCTGACACAAGTGCACACACACAAATAAGCAAATAGATAATCACAATAAAATGCTGAAAAATTAATTGGCTTTTGATACGTTTAGTCTTGTATTTGTGGAAAAATTAGTGGTGGCTTTGTTGACATTTTTTCCTTGAGTCGTTTTTTTTTTGTCTTTTCCTCATAATTTCCTTACACAGATCCCATCACTAAAATTATTACTTCGTTTCTTGACCTCAAAATAATTTTCTTTAAACAACACAACAAAAAGATTTATGAGGCTGGAGAGATGTCTCAGCAATTAAGAGCTTTGGTGTTCTTACAGAGGACTCAGGTTCGGTTCCCAGCACCAGCTGACTTCAGCACCAGGCCCACACACGGTACGCAAGACATACATGTAGTCAAAATACTCACACACATAAAATAAAGTAAGCAAATTAAGTTGTCTTATGAATTAAAGCTGGCTAGATGTAGTGCTCACACCTATAATCTTAGCACTTGGGAGTTGGAGGCAGGTGGATTTTTGTAAATTAGAAGCCAGCCTGGGCTACAGCATGTGATGTTACCTCAACCAAACAAGACAAAACAAAAAATTCCATGTTAGAAGTTAAAGGCTGGGTGCAGGGTACACACCTTTAACATCAGCACTCAGGAGGCAAAGGCAGTCCAATCTCTGTAAGTTCAAGGCCAGCTTAGTCTACAAAATGAATTTCAGGGCAATGACTACACCATGAAACTCTGTCTCAAAACAAAACAGACAGGTTAAAAAAACAAAAAACAGCTGGGCGGTGGTGGCACACGCCTTTAATCCCAGCACTCGAGAGGCAGAGCCAGGCGGATCTCTATGAATTCAAGGCCAGGCTGGGCTACAGAGTGAGTTCCAGGAAAGGCACAAAGCTACGCAGAGAAACCCTGTCTTGAAAAACAAAAACAAAAACAAAGTAGAAGTTCAGATCCTCCTATACCTTCTCTTTCATTGTTTTTTTAATATATATACATATATACACATTTATATGTATTTTCAGATTTTTATTTTATTTTTAATTGTGTATGTGCACACATGTGTGTGCACATGAGTGCAGCGCTTGCAGAGGCCAGAAGAGGGCATTGTGAGCTACTGAATGTGGATGCTGGGACCCAAACTCAGATCCTCCACAAGAGCACTAAGTGCTCTCCACTTCTGAGTCCCGAAATTGTTTACAACAACACCCTTAGCATTTCAGCTGACTAAAAATTTCATTTCCATCTTTGACTACAGAAAAGAAACTTTTAACTCAATTTATTATATATTTTCCAAAAATGTCTTTTAATATCGCCTGACTTATTTTACCAATGTTTTGAGCAAAGCCAGAGCTTCCTGTTTTCCTTTGCTCTGTTTGCAGCCATGCTGGCTGTGTCGTGGAATTTGAAACTTACCTCCTTCCAGTCTGTTGAACCAGACCCTCATCTCCACTTGGACCTATGGCCATAGAATTTCCCTTTGTTATTGTTTTGCTTAATTTTTTTTTTTAGATTTTTTTGTTTTATTTTATGTGTATGGGTGTTTTACCTTCATATATAACTGTGTACTTCACTCATGCAGCACCCTCGGAGGCCAGAAGAGGGCGTCAATCCCCTCCACCTGGAATTACAGAGGGTTGTGAGCTGCCATGTGGGTGCTGGGAATTGAATTCAGGACCTCTGGAAGAGCAACCAGTGCTCTTAACCTCTGAGCCATCTCTCCAGCCCAAGAATTCTCTTGTTTAAAAATGCAAAATTTGGGGTAGTGATATAGCTCAGTGTTTGCCTAGTGCGCATGAAGTCCATCCCAGCACTTAGACGGAGGCAGAAGGATCAGGAGTTCAAGGTCATCCTCAGCTACCTAGTGAGTTGGAGGCCAACCTGAGCTACAGGAAACCCCTTATCAAAATAGAGAAAGATGATGTTATATAGTTGTGGCTGTGTTTGATAGACTTTACGTGCTGGTGTTGAATTCTTTTATGGCCTTGCTGCTTTCTGACCACTTGAAATTCCCAACCAGAATATTGATTTTTTTTTCTGTTTCTCCTTAAGTTCTGTCCACTTGGGCTTCATGAATTTGAGGTTCTGCTTTTAGTTATATTCATATTTAAAACTGTGCTGTAGGGCCAGCGAGATGACTCAGGGGTAACAGCATTTGTTGCACAAGGTGGGTGGCCTGAGTTCAATTCCTAGACTCTGTGTAAAGGTAAAAAGAGAGAATCAACTCCACAAAGTTGTCTTCTGATCTCCATATGTGTGCCACGACATATGTGTGTGCACCCTTCATACATGCCATACCCACCCACACACTAATAATAAATAAACTGAAAGTGCTATGTGGGTGTTTTTTAATTTTATATTGTATTTTAGTTGTTTCATTTTTTTAACTTGCTTATTTTTATTTTCATGTGTATGAGTGTTTGTGTGCATGTGTGTATGTGTACCACTTGAATGCCTGGTGCCTGTGGAAGCCAGAAAAGGCAGTGGATCCCCTAGAACTGGAGTAACAGATGGTTATAAGCCAACATGTGGGTGTTAGGAATCAAACCCACGTCCTCTGCAAGAGCAGCCAGTGCTCTTAACCACAGAGCCATCTCTCTATCATTAATACATATGCACAGGTACACACGCAATGCATATATACTCTGTGTGTGTGTGTGTGTGTGTGTGTGTGTGTGTGTGTGTGTGTGCGTGGACTTGCTACAGTGTGAAAGTGGAGGTCAGAGAACAACTTGCAGGAATCATTTCTCCTTTTCCACCATGTGGGTTCCAAGGATTGAACTCAAGTCATTAAGCTTGGTGGCAAGCACCTTTTCCCATTGAACCCGCTTTGCTGGCCCCTCTGTGTTGGGTTTTTTATCATCACATAACATCCCTCTTTATCCAAATTACAATTTCTTTCTCTTATACATGATTTTTTTCTGACATTAATACAACTATATTACTCTTCTTTTAATTAATGCTCACACAGCATATCTGTTTTAATTCTTGAATTTTTTTAATTACTTAAATTGTATAGTCATGCCCTTAAAGGAAAAACTTGCCTGGTCATCTTTGCCTTTTAAATTGGTGTGATTAGACCATTTATATTTGTTGTGATGATTAACGGCTTGGCTTGAGTTTATCATTTTGTCCATTGCTTTCTGTTTGCTTCATGTTTTTTTCTTTTCATTCTTTAAGAATTTTTAATCATATTTTATTTATTTATTTGTGTGTGTGTGTGTGTGTGTGTGTGTGTGTGTGTGTGTGTGAAGGTCAGAGGACAACTTATAGGAGTTAATTCTTTCCATGAATCTTGTGGGCCCTAGGGATTTAGCTCAGACAATCAGGTTTGGCAACAAGAGCCTTTACATGTTGTGCTATCTCATTGGGCCCCTCTTTCTTTTGAGTTGATTGGACATGCTTAGTGTTTTTATCTTTGTATAGTAGGATTTCTAATGGTTTCTCTAAGAATCTCTCTCTCTTTAGCTGTATATGAACACACATATATATGTATTAAAACATATACATGCTTTCTAGAAAACCAATCAATAAAGCAATTATGTTCACTACAGTCATGGATACATGATATATGTGTGTATACATGTACAAAAAGTACACACACACACACACATATTTACACATACACACACACGCACTGTGCACTAATATGTATACACACATTACCACACACTATACACTGAACTTTTCACATTCAGCTTAGAATTACTATTTCATCAGTTCTAGTGACAGGTAGGAAACTCATTGCCATATAAGCCCTCCCCCCCCACCAAGTTTTTTCCATGTCATACTTCTAATGTGTTTTATCTGACACACTAAAAACTTTTTTTATGATCTAAAGCAGTTCTAAAATAGTTTAGTTTAAAAACTGTTAGATGGTTTTTATAATTTTTGCTTTCAATATTCATACTTATTTTAAGATTATTTAGCGTGCATGCGTGCATATATGTGTGTTAGAGGAGTGCATGTGTGCTACACACCTGTGCAGAGAGATCGGGGCAACTTTTTGCAAGTAGGTTCTCTCCTTCCACCTTGTTTTTGAGGCATAGTCTCTCCTGTTTTGTTTTTGTTTTTGTTTTTTTGGTTTTTCGAGACAGGGTTTCTCTGTGTAGCTTTGCACCTTTCCTGGAACTCACTTGGTAGCCCAGGCTGGCCTCAAACTCACAGAGATCTGCCTGGCTCTGCCTCCCGAGTGCTGGGATTAAAGGTGTGCGCCACCACCGCCCGGCTCTCCTGTTATTTTGTAAGCAAGCTCCCAAATGATTCTTCTATCTTTGACCCCCCCACCCCCCTGCTGTAGGAATGCTGGGGCTGGGGTTACAGATGCCGCCACTGCCTCTGACTTTTTTATGTGGTTTCTAGAAATGGAACCAGGGTCAAAGTTGCCCAGAAAATGCTTTTTACCTCCAACCCATCTCTCCAGTCCTGTAGTTCAAAAAACCTAAGAGGAAAAAATAAAATGAAATAGGATCTCCTATTTACCCAGTTATTTATTATGTCTGTTACTTTGGCTGGCTTATTCCTGAGGTTCTTAAATCCCCTCTGGTATTAGTTTTGTCATGTCTGAAAAAAAAAATAAACTTTTCTTTTCATTTCTTTTAGGGCAGTTCTGTTGCTGATGATGCTCTTGATTTTATCCTCAAAATATTTTTATTTCACATTCATTGCTGAAAGATATTCCATTATATGTAGAAATGTGGATTAACAATTTATTCTTTCTATTTTTTAATGCTGGAAATTGAACTTAGAGCTTCATTCATGCTGGGCAATTGCCCTACCACTGAGCTACATTCTCAGCTCCTGGACCAACAATTCTTTCAACGCTAAAATGTGTTATATTACTTGTGGCCCTCATGGCTCCAGATGATAAATCCCTAGTCATTTAAATAACTACTGCCTTGTACATGACTTCCAATTTCTCTCTGGTTGCTTCACAATGTTTTCTTTGACTTTGGCCTGATTATGACCTGTCAGAACCAACTCCCACAGGTTGGTTACCCACTGACCTCCACCTATGCATCGTGATGTGTTCACAAGCACTTAACACACAATGAATAAATGTAATAAATGTATTTACTTATTTATTGACAGTGTAGCTCTAGCTAGCCTGGAAGCCACAATATAGACCAGGCTGACCTCTGCCTCCCGAGTGTCATATGACATTATTCATAGGGAGATGTAAATGAATGTCTATTCACCCCAGATGGGGAACTAACAATTAACCAAAGTAGTAAGGCTATCACCAAAGTTCAACTTGGTGAGCCAGTGAGTTTTTTTGGGGTTACTCACAAGAATATGGATGAGGGGTTATTTAAAGAAATAAATGGTGTCTAGAGAGATGACCCAGCCATTAAAGGCTAGGCTCACAACCAAAAGTTTCTTAAAACAGAGAGGACTCAAAGACAAGTGCCTTACCGAAGTTTACCCCAGCATGCATGACAGCTCACAAGAGCTGGAAACTCAGAGCACATGGTACAGCAGCTCAACAGGTTGATGAATGCCTTTTCCAGGCAACTCTGCTAGCCTGATCCTCTTCGAGGCATTTCAACTTGTTTGAGAATGTCTCTCAGCAGTTCTTATAGCTTCTATACACAGATGTGGAGGAAGGAGCTAGAGTCTGATCGGTTTCAGGGACTTCTTGAAGTTCTTTGAGTTGTCTTAAAGAACTTTCCTGTATCCTGGAAGGTTTCACTTCCCCTTAGAACATCCTGTTGTTTCACATTCATGTAAACATTCTGTGTCTTAACGAGCTTTTCTCCAAAATAGAAGCTTTTAATCCTGGAAGAAAGTATTCCATCACACCCAGTGCTGAGATGAAAAGTCATGTGCCACCACACCCGAATAGCAAATTTTTTCCTTTAAAGATTTAAATCCTCTTAAACTCACTGAGAATGATTTTTTGTGGCTCAAAATATAGTTTTGCTTCCTTGGTGAATTTTCCACTTACAAATGAACTCTTCTACAGTTATGAGATGTGTGGCTCCATAAATGTCCTCTAGGCCAGTTGACAGTATTGTTCAAGTGTTCTGTTCATTACCAATGGCCTGTCTCCATCCTACCAATTGTTGAGATTTCCAATGACAGTTGTTGACACAGCTGTTTTTATTCAGAATTTTTCACTTCATCTGTTTTCAATCTCTCTCCTTAGGAACATAAACATTTAGGACTGTTTGAGCCATTTGATGAACTGACCCTCTTGTTATCATGACCTGAACCTTCTCATACTTTGTCCTGAAATATAGCTTGATTATTATTAATTTAGTCATGCTGACTTAGCTTTGACTAGTATTAATGTGATGTGCACTATTCTTTTACTTTTAAAAATATTTAATTACATTTTTATATTGAATGTGTGTGTGTATGTGTATGCATGCACACACACACACATATACTTGGCAGATGTGTTGAGATCAGAGGTCAAATTGCAGGATTTTGTTTCCCCTCCACCATGTGGGTCTTGGGGATCAAACTCGGATCATCAGTCTTGGTAGTAAGTGCTTTTACTTGCAGAGCCATCTCATCAGCCTTTATCCTTTACCTGTAACTTATTTGCATCATCACATAGATCATTGGTTTCTTTTTCTTTTTTTTTTTTTTTAATCATTGGTTTCTTGTAGGCAGCGTATCTGGGGCTCATTCTTTTATCCACTTGACAACCCCTGCCTTTTATGGGGACATTTTGAGGATCACTTTAGAAATTTTTCTGTAAAAGGAAAAGGAAAAATGCTTTACAGTTTATGAGTCATATGTGGTCTTCACTGGTTTCTCTTCTCTCTCTCTCTCTCTCTCTCTCTCTCTCTCTCTCTTCTTTTCAAGCACTAAGACATGTGCATGCCATTATTAGCCAAATGGCCACCTAAGTATATGCTGAAGGCCTTGTTTGTCTCTAGACTATAATTTGCTAATTGTTTATAAAAACTATTTACATTTTATGTAATTATTGATATGGTGGGGTTTAAATCTTCTATTTGGATATTTGACTCCTTGATATCTTATTTCTTTTTAAAAATTTTTTTGCATTCTTTTCAGTTTTAATTAAAATGTTTATAATCCACTTTATCTCATCCATTCGTTTGTTACTGTTTTGTAGCAATATCCACCAAGTAAAAATATCTCCATACTGGAGGCCACCCTTCATGACTCAGGGTATAAACTCACAAGTCTCAAAAGGTTTCTGGGGCTTACAAGATTCACAAGGTCCCTCCCTCTCCAAGGCTATGTAAACAGTAAGGATTGCTGGAGTAAGAGAGAGGAGACTCTGACCTGTCCAGCTGCCTGCAAGCCTTGCATAGAGTTTCAGGGTTCCAGCTCTCACACGTGGTCACCCATGCCGGGGTGCACGTTCAATAATGCAGCTGTCTTTGAGGATCCCCAATAAACTCACTGGTTTGCAAGTTGGACTTTGATGGTACTGTTACTTTGGTTCCCTGTCTGAGGTGGGAAGAGATTTGTTCATATGTCCCTCAGAAAAGTCACACCACAGTGTGTCCTAGGCCTTTGTTTCTGTTTGGTGATTGATTTAGGGCTGATAGCACGCATCCTTAACATTAATCTCCTTTCAGGTGACATTCTATTTTCACACACTGTGTAATATCATGTGTTGTATTTCTCTCCATCCAGCCTTTGATATTTTCTTGTCAAATGTCTGGTTCCTGTGGGTTACGAGGCTCCCGCAAACTACCGTTATTTGCGCATTAAATGGTCATTTGTTTTTTATAAAAATTAAAAAAAAAACAACAAAGGTCGCTGGGGTCTGGAAAGATGGCTCTGTCAGTAAAGTGGGTGCTGCATTTTGGGAGGATTTGAGTTCAGTCCTGCGAACCCACATAAAAGCTGGGGTGTGGTGACGTATGTCTGCAATCCTGAGAAAGAATATAACACTAACTGTGTTTCTAGTTTTAACTCTGTTGTGTATTGTGTATGTATATGTGTGTATGTGTGTGTATGTGTATGTATGTGTGTGTCTGTGTGTGTATGTATGTGTGTGCATGTGTGTGGTGTGTGTATTGTGTGTATATGTATGCGTGGTGTGTGTGTATGTGTGTGTGATGGTGTGTGTGTGTGTGTGCAAGTGTGTGTGTGTGTGTGTGTGTGTGTGTGTGTGGTGTGGTCAATCAGAACATCAATAGTGAAAGTCTCAAATCCAGTGTGAAGCTCCTCAGCTTCAGAGAGAGGTTCTTCTGGAAGCTTCAGCTTTAGGTGAGTTTCTGTTGTTGTTGCTTCCATATTAAAAAAAAAAATGGTGATTGCCTCACAGGCCTGGTGACCCGAGTTCAACCCCTGGAACCCAAGCAAAAGGGGGAGGGAAGAACTGACTCCACAAACCTGTCCTCTGACCTCCCCACGTGGGCCACGGCGTGCGCCCCATAATAAACAAATGACTGAGCACAGATGCATGCCTGCAGAAGTCAACCTTGGGCGCTGTTCCTCAGGCACCGTCCACCTTGGCCATCTTGAGATAGGGAGAGAGTCCCTCGCTGGCATCTGGAACTTGCTGTTCGGTCTAGTGTAGCTATTCAGCAAGTCCCAGGACAATCTGCAGGAGCTGGTTCTCTCTTTCCACCATGTGAGTCTTTGGGGATCAAACTCAGGTCTTCAGGCTTGGTAACAAATTCCTTTACCAGCTGAGCCGTCACGCTGGCCCCACATTCCTTTTTAAATTTTGTTTTCTTAATTTTCTTATTAGATTGTTCAGAGGCCCCAAACCCACTCTTCATTTTTGTATATCTATCTTATATTCCATAATTTTCCTAACATCGTTAATTAGTTCGTGTGTGTGTGTGTGTAAGCTTTAAGATTTCTTATATATGAGGTCATATTATGCGTTAATAGAGTTACATTTCATCTTCTCCGATCTGGATACCTCTATTTATTTCTTTTGCCTAATTGCCCTAGATATACTATCTAATACAATCTGGAATGTAAGTGGTAAGACACAGACATTCTGTCCTGTCTTGGTCTTTGGGGAAGATTTTTCCATCTCTCATCATTGCATATGAAGTTAACTGTGGGTTTGGGTTGTTGGTTTTTAAATAAATCTACCATATAATCCAGTTATCCCACTTCTGATTTATAGATCCAAAGGAAATAAAATCAGGATACCAAAGCCATCCCTGCATGCCCATGTTTATTATGGCGCTATTCACAACGGAAAATAGCTCAGATATGAAACCAATCCAGGTGTCCATCCATGGATGAATGGATAAAGAAAATATGATATATAAATTCACCACAGACTACTTATTATCCAGACATGAAGAAAAGCAAGCCAGGCCTGTTGGTGCAGGATTCTCAGCCCAGTCGCTTGAGAGGTTGAAGCAGGAGGATTTTAAGTGTAAGAGCTCTCTGGGATACAGAGTGGATTCAAAGCCAGCTTAAGTAACCTAGTAAGATCCTGTCTCAAAATGAGGAGTCGAAGGAGGCCTAGAGCTATGGCTTAGTGGTATAACACTTCCCTAGAATGCCCCAGTGAGGGTCTGTGGGATGTGGATTAGTGATGGAGCCTGCTTAGAATCCCTTTACTTCCTACAGGGTTGCCTCGTCCAGCCTTGATATTAGAGTTTGTGCCTAGTCTTACTGTAACTTGATATGCCACATTTGGTTGATATCCCTGCTCTTTTCTGAAGGGAAACGGAGGAGGAGTGGATCAGGGGGAGAGGGCGGGGGCGGGGAGACTGGGAGGAGTGGAGGAAAGGGATACTATGGCTGGGATGTGATGTATAAGAGAAGAATAAATACTAAAAAAAAAAAAAAAAAAAGATGCTGGGTGTCGGTAGTGGCTCACGCCTTTGATTCCAGCACTCGGGAGACAGAGCCAGGTGGATCTCTGTGAGTTCGAGGCCAGCCTGGACTACAGAGCGAGACCCAGGACAGGCACCAAAACTACACAGAGAAACCCTGTCTAGCAAAAACCACACACACACACACACACACACACACACACACACACACACACACGACTATCCCAGTGAGAGAGGAGAGCAGCAGTAACCCATTCATGAGCGTAGACTCCCATGACTTCATCATCTCCATCATTGCTGTTTTAGGAACTAAAGTTCTAGCATATGAACTTTTAGGGGGAACATTCTAGCCATAGCATGTACCCCTAACGTTCAACGCTTATGTCCTGTGTGTGTGTGTGTGTGTGTGTGTGTGTGTGTGTGTGTGTATGTGTGTGCTTGCGTGCACGTGAGCACACATGTAGGCATGTAGTGGGAGTGTTCTCCAGTGAACGTGCAAACCTGTGCATACATGTTGAGGCTAACGGTCAGCCTCAGGTGTCATTCCTCAGGGTTTCGTCCACCTTGTTTCTAGAGGGAGGGTTTCTCGCTGGACTAGAACTTGCCAACTAGGTGAGGTTGACCAGTCAGTTGGCCCAGGCCTGGGTAGGCCCTAGGAACCCACCTGTCCCCACCTCCCCAGCGCTGGGATTACAAGTGTGTGCCATCACTCTTGGCTTCTCCCACCCCCACCCCACCCCACGCCCACAGACTTGAGGGGATAGAACTCAGATTCTCATGCTAGCAAGACAAGCACGTTACTGACTAAACCATCTATCTCCCCAGCCCCACACGTCCTCCTTCTCATACAATACAAAATATATTCGTTCTATCCCCAGTGTCCCATAAGTCTTAACTTGTTCCAGTATCAACTAGAAAGTTCAAAGCCTCAAGTCTCATCTGACTCAGATATGGATGGGGCTCAAGGCATGATTCATCCCCAGACTAATGCCTTTACAGTTGTTGGCCCGTGGAATCAAAACAAGCCATCTTCTTCCAAGATACAGTGGTGGGACCACGATATTCCTCCTCTGAAAGGGAGAAACGAGTAAAAACAAAGAAGCTGAGTGCGGTTGTGTGCACCTGTGACCTCAGCACGAAGGAGGTAGAGACAGGAGAACTGAGAGGTCAAGGTTATTCTTGACAGTAAGTTCAAGGCCAGCCTGGGCTACTTGAGACCCTCTCTTGAAAAAAACAGAGTTGCAATAAGGGTATAAGTGGTGCACTTATAATTTCAGCACTCAAGAGGCTGAAGCAAGAGGATTTGGAAATTCAAGGCTAGCCTGGGCTACATAGCGAGGCTTTGTCTCAAAAAAAAAAAAAAAGAGCTGGGAATATGTCTCCTTTGATAAAAGTGTTTGCCATGCAAGCATAAAGACCTGAACTTGAACTTGAACCCAGCACCCATACAGATGTATGCTTGTTGCACGGGCATACGTTTGTAACTCCAGAGCTGGGGACATGGGGACAGGCGGATCCCTGGTACTTGTAGGCCCGCCCGCCCAGCTGAATTGGTGAGCTCTGTGTTTAGTGATAGACTCTATATCAAAAACAAGGTGGCATGGGCCAGAAAGATGGGGCTCAGCAGGGAAAGGTGTTTACCGAGTATATGTGACAGCCTAAGTTCAATCCCAGGATCCCAGGGTGGGAGGAGAGAACCAACTCCCAAAAGTTGTCCTCTGACCTCCATACGTGTGCCTTGGCTTCCTATCTGCACTCATATACACACTTCATGTACTCACGCACACAAAACAACAGTAACAATAGTAAACATCAAAAAAAAATAATGTGGCCAGTGATTGGAGAAGATGCCTGCCACTCGCTTGTGTTAACACATCCAGTTACTCTTGTTGTGTTGTGCACACACACAAATGCACCACACTTACACTCACACACCAAGACTCCATGGTGAATATTTGGTTCACCGAAGCACCCTTGCTCCAGAGGCCTCAGTCCATACACCACCCAGTTCTCTGAGCTGGTGTCTCATACCTGCATAGGTATACATAGCACACTGGTGGCCCTATAGTTTCTCATTGTGGGACAACTCCCGTGGCTCCGCCAGTCATTGTCCTAGCAGGGACTGTCTATGGCAGTTCCAATCCCAAATTCCCATTAAGCACTACCCTAGTTGGGACTGTCGGTCATGGCTGCTGGAAGAGTGGGTCACATTCCACAATCTCACATTGCAGAAGGTTGAACTCGGGTCCAAGTACCAGCAAGGCAAGCATGTTACCACCTAAGATTCTGAGAAGAGCCTTCTTGGAGCTTCCACACATGGCAGAAGAGCAGGAGAGTAGAAGCAGCAGGGAGCCCAGGAGCACAGTTGTACTCCTGTATTATATTATATACATACATATATCCTGTATGTATATATAGCCATTCCTATAAGAACAAACCAACTCCGGTGAGAACTCATCACCCAGGCCTTTCCTTGGGCCCTGCTTCCTGACACCACCACCCTGGAATTAAGATCAAACTGCGTAGACTTTGAGGGATAGATTCAAACACCAATGCAAATGAAAGCTAGAAAAAAAAACAACACACTAGAGGTTGTTTAGGTCTGCACTGCTCACTTTAGATATGTACTTTCTCATCTCTGTTCCAGCTGAGATGTTTCCTTTGTGTATGTCTTAGTTATTTTCTATCGTCATGATAAGACCATGGCCAAGGCAAGTTATAAAAGGAAGCATTTCATTTGAAGCTCATGGTTCGAGAGGGTTAGAGTCCATGACCATCACGGGGAGCATGGAAGCAGGCGGGCAGGCATGGTGCTGCAGTAACAGCCAAGAGCTTATGTTTTGAAACACAAGCATGAGGCAGATAGAACTAATTACAAATGATGTGAGCTTTTGACACCTCAAAGCTCGCCCTCAGTGACACACCTCCTCCAACAAAGCCACGCCTCCCAATCCTTCCCAAACAGTTCCACTGACTGAAGACAAAGCATTCAAATATATGAGCCTATGAGGGACATGTTCATTCAAACCAATGCAGTACGTATGCAAGTGTGTGTGTGTGTGTGTGTGTGTGTGTGTGTGTGTGCGTGTGCGCACGCGCGCGCGTATGAGTGTTCATGTGGATATCAGCTCATGTGTGCACGTGTGTATGTTCATGTGTGTGCATGCAGGTGCACATGTATGAAGATGCATGTGTGTGTGTTCTTTCTTTTGACAGACTCTCTCACTGGAAACTGTGGCCCACCCATTAGACTATCTGGCTGGCCGGCCAGCCCATCTGTATTTACCTCTCTAGTTCTTGGGTTACAAGCATGTACCGCCAAGTCCCTTTTTATGTGGGTTTGGAGGTTCAAACTCAGATTCCCCATGCTTACAAGACAAGTACTTTACTAGCTAAAGCCTTGTCTCCAGACCCCAATTCAAGACATTTCCTAATTCTCCAACATTATTGTTCGCCTCAATGGAGGAGTTGCTTAGAAGTACATGAATTTTTCTAATGTTCAGTGAGATTTTCCGGAGCTTCAGCTCATCTTATTTCTCTTCTCTCACAATTTCTCTTAGAGACCGGATCTCACCATATAACTCCGGCTGGCCTGGAACTCTGTGTAGACCAGATTGGCTCAGACTCAGGGATCTGCCTTCCTCTGCTTTCTGAGTGCTGAGTTTAAAGGTGTGTGCCACTCACCTGGCAAACATGTATTTATTTATTTTTTAAAAAATATTTGTATTTGGGGCTGGAGAGATGGCTCAGGGGTTAAGAGCACTGACTGCTCTTCCAGAGGTCCCGAGTTCAATTCCCAGCAACCACATGGTGGCTCACAACCATCTGTAATGAGATCTGGCGCCCTCTTCCGGCCTGCAGTCATACATGTTGTATACATAATAAATAAATAAATCTTTAAAAAAAAATTTGTATTTATATGTATGTGTCTGTGTTTGTGAATGGATGGTGTGTGTGTGTGTGTGTGTGTGTGTGTGTGTGTGTGTGTGTGTGCTGTGTATGTATGTACATATGTAGGTAGGTAGGTAGGTAGGTAGGTATGCCCCTGGAGGCCAAAAGAGGGTGTTAGATCACCTAGAGCTGAGGTTACAGGTAGTTGTGTGCTACCTAACATAGGTGTTAGAGACTTAGGTCCTTTGTGAGAGCAGAAACCTACTCTTAACCATGGAGCCATCCCTTCACCCCCTCCTTCTCTCACAGTTTTTAAAAAGTCCTTTTTACATTTGGCTATGTGTTTGTTGTGTGCACACTCGAGTGCGAGCACTGAGTCCAAAAGTCAAAAAACAGCTTGCAGGAGTTCTGTTCCACCAGGAAGATCCTGGAGATCCAATTCAGCTGCTCAGGCTTGGCTGCAAGCCCCTTTACACAAGAGCTATCCCATTGGCCCCAGGGATCCTATATTGACACTGGCTGTGACTATGAGTGATTCTCCTTGTCTCCACCTTCCACCTCGCCACAGTAGTACTGGAATTACAGATTCCAGCCTCTGCACCTGACTTTTTTTACATGAGTCTTGGGAGTTGAACTCAGGTCTTCAGGCTTGCATAGCAAATGCTTTTACCCATTGAGCCGTCTTACTGGCCCAGCTATGTTGTGGATATTAGTTTATTCTGTGGAATATTCATTTAGTGATGTAAAGATGTGTTGCATTCTTTTGTGCTGCATTTGTTTAACTCTGTGAAGCTGTGTTACATGGCCTGCCTAAAACACCTGATTGGTCTAATAAAGAGCTGAATGTCCAATAGCTAGGCAGGAGAAAGGATAGGCAGGACTGCCAGGCAGAGAGAATAAATGAGAAAAGGAAGAGGTGAGGAGGGAGAAGAGGAGGAGAGGAGGATGCCAGGGGCTAGCCACCCAGCCACATAGCCACACAGCCACACAGCCACACAGCCAGCCACAGAGTAAATAGAATAGGGAAAGATAAAAGCCCAGAGGCAAAAGGTAGATGGGATAATCTAAGTTAAGAAAAGTTGGCTAGAAACAAGCCAAGCTAAGGTCAGGCATTCATAAGTAATAATAAGTCTCCGTGTATTTATTTGGGAGTTGGGTGGCGGGACCCCAAAGAGTAAAACAACCAACTACACAGCTGTTTTCATTGAAGATGTCTAGCTTGACAGCTTTTCCCCAGGCCGTTGGAAAAATCATTTTATTGTCCCCCACCCCTCCAGCTTTTATTCTGAGTTGTCATGTGGGTAGTAGGGATCAAACCCAGGTCCTCTGGAAGAACAGCCAGTGTTCTTAACCCCTGAGCCACCTCTCCAGCCATGCAGCAAGTACTCCTAACCTCTGAACTGTCTCTCCAGAGCCTCTAAACTATTTTCTGAGACAAAGTCTCTCATGGAACTTGCAGTTCACTGGTTTAGATAGCCTGGCTGGCCAGCGAGCCCTGGGGCACATACTTAGTGTACAGGGTACCTAAATGGCAGACCCGAGTCTTCTAAAGGTCATCCACATAGTTATTCTTCCCTGGCCTCCCACCCATGCATGCTTGGCTCTTAATGCTCTGAGGGAGCTGATCCATCTCTTGTGAACAATAACCCTGGCTGACATTTCAGGTCTGTGGCTGCCCATAGATCCCCCTAACTCTACCTCGCCAGCTGAGTCACCCCAGCTAGATTCTGTGAGCTATGGCTGCCACGCCACCCTACCATCTGTAAACAAAATTTCATGTACACTTGAGTTCTTGTTCTTGGGGGGGCTTGTGGTCTAGACCGGGCAGGGCTATCATGGTGTAGACAGGCATGGTGATGTTTCTCTAAGGCCACATGTCATCCTTGCCTCCAATTGGCCATCATGTTCAGCTGGGCTTTGAGAGGTATGAGATGGTGGGTGACTGAGTGACTGCAGATGGGTGGTCATTCACCTTGATTGTCAACCTGATGAGATTTAGAATCACCATGGAAGCAAACCTCCAGGGATGTCTGTGAGGGATTTTCTAGACTGGGTTCACTGAAGAGAGAAAATTCCAGCCTAACTGGGTAGCATTGTTCTAAGGGCCAAGGGCTTTGAACTTTATAAAAAGGAGAAAGTGGCCAGGTAGTGGTGGTGCACATCTTTAATTCCAGCACTCGGCAGGCAGAGGCAGGCAGATCTCTATTAGTTCGAGGCCAACCTGGTCTACAGAGAGAGTTCCAGGACAGCCCGGGCTACATAGTGAGGCCCTGTCTCAAAACAAACAAACAACAACAACAAAGGAGACGTGACCTGAGCATCAATACTCATCTGTGCTTCCCCACAGTGGACACAGTGTGGCCAGCTGCTCATACTCCAGCCGCCAGGACTTCCCCGCCATGATGGACCATCCCTTCAAACTGTGAGCCACAGCAAACACTTCCTCCCTTAAGTTACTTCCAGTCAGGTATTTGGTCCTAGGGAAAAAAAAAAAGAACATAGCTAAAACTTGGGGAGTAGAGGGGTTGGAGGAGAAAGCGCTAGAATCGGCGGGGTAGATTACACAACTCTAAAACTATTGGGTTACCCAATTTAGCGCATGGATTGTATTGTGTGTGACGTGTATCTCAATAAAGCTGTTATTTCAATAAAAGTGGGGAGTGTGAACTCATGCAAAGGATTTGGGGTTGGCTGTGGGAAGGGATTCCGCTGTCTAGTGGAAGATGGGATGGGACTCAACAGTCTTGTTACTCATCCGCCTCATTTGCCAGTGGAACCAGCCCCAGAGACAAAAGGAGGGGAGCCAGATCTCTGAACATATTGTCCCAGCATACCTTGCACCTCATTCCTTCTGACTTAACTGTATAGCATGGCTTCCATGGGTGACAGATCAGTTGAGCAACATTTTTTTTTTCATGCTGTCCCGTCCTGCCCTGCCTGGTGAGAATGAGCGTTCCTCTCCCGGGGATTGTCTTGCTTCCAAGAAGGCGGCCTGGGAGGACCCAGATTGCACGGAGGGACAAGATGTTTGGTTCTCTGGAAAAGAGGGGTGGGAAATTGAACCTGACACCTGGCAAGGGCCACGGGCTGGGCAGCAAGCTGGGGAGGTTGGCCTATCCTCCACACCAGGGTTGTCTGGGCCAGCACCTCGCCTGGGGTCTTGGCAGAGGCCAGAACGGGCCAGCCCTGGTTGGTGAGGGGGGGTGGCATGGGTGGCAGATCGCCCATGGGTAATGAAAAGGCTCAGAGATTGGTCATGGCGGGTCTGACAGTATTTTGTGTGCTGATGTTCACAGTAAGAGAGAGATTTGTAGGCTCTTGCCAGTGGCTCTGTGAGTCCCGGTGACAGCCTCAGAACACATGCTTGGACCCCTTCTAGAACATTCTTGTTGCTGTTGCCTCTCTATTCTCGCTGCTAGCAAGACACCTAAGCACCTTGGGCTGTGAGGTCTCCATCGAATCCAGCAGTCCCACCGGCGGGAACAGCTTACGGTTGGCACCCACAATGCCTTTCTGTTTTCTTCCTTTCATTCTCTGACACCCTAGCGAGGCCCCGCCCCCTGTCCATGATGACCTCGGTGGTGGCTCTGGGCTACTCTACACCCATGCAGAGGGCCTCTGCGAACCCATGTTACACCACAGGCTTGCTTCTCTCCTGGGGTTAGAGGGCCTGTCTCCAGGTTCTACTCCTGACTCTCGAGCAACCAGGCACCAAGTCTGGTCCCTCCTGGGCGGACCCCTTTGGACTGAGCATGACCAGTGCTGCCCTCAGATTATCTGATGCACGGGGTGTCTGGACCGTCTTTTTTTGACCTGCAGACAGATGCTCATCAGAGATGCCGACTGGGAAGAGGGGTTCTAGAATCAGCGTGAAGAGAGTCCACATGTCACGTGAAGTGACATCCAGGGCAAGGATGTCACTCTAGGAGACACTCTCCTCTGGGTGGCTGTTCTCACCATCAGCGGCAATCTCACTTCCCTGTCAGCGCTGCCAATATGGCCGCCGGTGTCGGCATCATTCCATCATTTATTCCACTCAAGTCTCTCTTGTCTCCTTCATATCTGCTGTCACCTCCATCTTCACACCCACCCTCACCTCCACCTTCACACTCACCCTCACCTCCCTCTTCACACCCACCCTCACCTCCACCTTCACACCCACCCTCACCTCCTCCTTCACACCTACCCTCACCTCCCTCTTCACACCCACCCTCACCTCCACCTTCACACCCACCCTCACCTCCATCCTCACACCCACCCTCACCTCCCCCTTCACACCCACCCTCACCTCCACCTTCACACCCACCCTCACCTCCCTCTTCACACCCACCCTCACCTCCCCCTTCACACCCACCCTCACCTCCCTCTTCACACCCACCCTCACCTCCCCCTTCACACTCACCCTCACCTCTACCTTCACACCCACCCTCACCTCCCCCTTCACACCCACCCTCACCTCCCTCTTCACACCCACCCTCACCTCCATCTTCACACCCACCCTCACCTCCCCCTTCACACCCATACTCATCTTCACATTCACCCTCACTGTCACTTCCAGTCTTACTTTCTTTACCTCCATCTCCACTCTCATGTCTACGCCCACGCTAACTGTTCTCTTCACCTCCACCCATCCTCACTTCTACCATCTGCTCATGTCCAGCGGACATTTTCAATGCTTCTATCTAATCCCAGGCTCCTGACATTACTAAATACAGGGTCTGGGGAGCCTATGGCTCACATCTACTCGTGAGTTGGAACTCTTCCCTTGAATGGTGATGCTGGTCAGGGGGTGGACATCCGTGCTGACAGGCTCCATGACCAAGCAACTAACGCCAGAGAACCCATGGTTGTGCAACTCACTACCAGGGACGACTCTTGGGACAGCTGTGGGGTCACATGCTCTAGAACCCAGAAGCTTTGTTCTCCACATGTCTGATGGTGAAGAAATCAGGTGACCCAGGAAAGAACCACAAATCGAGTCAGCCCCTGGTTGTATTGTTTCATTCTAGATCTCTCTCATTTCTAAAGAAATAAGAGCAATGATTCTTCCCTCCATGGAGACTGAGTGTGACGTGTGTCCCCAGCCTGTGCTCTGAGAGAAGCCTGCATGGGGAGGCTCAGTCCCAGACCTCCCAGTGTGTGTCACACACACCCTTTTCTCAGCACAGAGGCCTCAAGGAAGCTGCTCAGTGTCTCAGCTAAGCCTCTCTCCCCTCATCTATAAACAGAGGATCAACGATGAAATCTACCTCTTGAGACAGCTGTGGGAATTAACCGAGCCCAGCCAGGTTCTGTCCTGGGCTATAATTCTTACCAGTGAGACAGACACACAGGGGAGGGGAATGTGGAAATACAGCTCTACTTCCCAGCGAGGGTCAGTGGAGACAGCAACTCAAGGTCATCCGTTGAGGGGCTGGAGAGGTGACTCAGTGGTTAAGAGCACTGGCTGTTCTTCCAGAGGACCTGGGTTCAATTCCCAGCACCCACATGGTGGTTGACAGCTGTCTGTACCTCCAGTTCCAGGGGATCTGATACTTTCACACCCATGCATATAAAATAAAGCTAAATAAATTTTTAAGAAAGATCATCAGTTGGGAGGGAGCCACACCATGAGCCCCCTGTTACAATTTGAGCGCCTGTCACCTTGGGAACGTGAGGGGTGTGCTAGCTTGTCAATCCTCAGTTCTTCTGCTGTAGCTCATGGCCCAGGTCAGGGAAGGAAGAAGGCTGGGCGTGAAGCATGAGATGGGCATGCAGCATGATATGGGCGTGCAGTATGATATGGGCGTGCAGCATGAGATGGGCTGGGAGGAAATGGACAATTCTGCTGCTGGCAATGGGGCTCAACAGAAAGTGTTTGGTGGGTCTGGGGCAAGAATCCTGGAAAGTGCTGAGCAGTCAGCAGGAGCCGGGATTGGAAAACCAGAGATGAAGAAGGGCACTCCCGGTAAGGGAATGTGATACCCAAGAGGGCATATGAAGAGAGAAAACGGCACCTTAGCATGACAGGCAGGTGAGAGGCACCCTGAACCTGAAGGCCGAGTGTTGAAAGGGTCCGTGAGAGTTACTAGGTCATCCGTGTCAGTTCAAGGATAGTCAATGTCCGAGTGAGATAATGCAGGGGCGAAACAAGAATGGTACTGGGACTCCCTCCCTCCTGATACCCACGGCTGGGGTTGTCTTTCTCACTAGGAACTGAAGATGTCCATGAAGACAGTGGATGAGGACTGGGTTAATGATAGGGCTCCTCTCTCTCTCTCTCTCTCTCTCTCTCTCTCTCTCTCTCTCTCTCTCTCTTTCGTGTGTGTGTGTGTGTGTGTGTGTGTGTGTGTGTGTGTGTGTGTAAAAGTGGGGAGTCAGAGGCCACCCCCAGGTGTCATTCCTCAAGTACCACTCACTTTTTTTCTTCTTGAGCCAGGTTCTATCAGTGGCCTGGAACTCATCAATTCCACAGGCTGCCCGGCTGGTGAGCCCAGAGGTTCTCATCTCTGCCTCCAACTATATGTCACCACACCTAGAGTCCAGGTGCCCTCCGAGGCCAGAAGAGCTAGAGTTACAAGTGGTTGTGAGCCAGCTGTCACGGGTGCTGGGAATTGAACTCGGGTCCTCTGGAAGAGCAGTAGATATCCTTTAGCCGCTGAGCCATCTCTCCAGCCAGTGTTCTGGGAATCGAACTCAGCTCCTTACGCTCACACAGTAAGTAAGCATTTCACCAGCTGAGCTTCCTCCCTTCCCAAAACCTTCCTATTCTGAGGGTCATGTCCAGGGGCCCTTCCAAGAGCCCTGCCCTAGAGGATGTCCTTGGGAAGTGACAGTGTTGGGATTTCTGGCTATGACACTTCAGGAGAATATCCCTCCTGCGCCTCACGAGGCCATGAAGTGCCCTCCACTCACCTGTGCCCAAAGCTGCTAGAGAAGTGGCTCGGTGGTTAAGCGCATTTGCTGCTCTTCCAGAGGACCGGAGTTTGGTTCCCAGCATCCACACTGAGAGGCTCACAACAACCAATGACTCCACCTCCAGGGGATCTGTCGCCCTCTCTTGGCCTCTGCAGGTAACTGCACTCACATGAGCATAAGTGGCGTAACACACACACACACACACACACACACACACACACACACACACCTACATCAAAGAAACATACACTTTTAAAGCTGCCCTCCTTACCATCACGTCACTGAAGGAAACTGAGGCACGGAGTGGTTGAGTAACTTGCCTGAGGTACCTAGCAAGACAGCTAGGGTTGGTCAGAAGCCCATCTGATGGGAGACACACATTGGTGCCAGGGCCCACGGGGAAGGCGATGAGCTGGCTGGTGTGCTGGGGAGGAGGAGATGGAAAACAAGATGAGCAGCTGGTGTTGCAGCCAGCCACCAACAGGCCAGGGCTCCCTGCCACCCACAGTCGAGCCAAAGGCTGCCAGGGCCTGCTGCCGGCTGCGCCACGGGCAGCCAGCATGCCTAGGTTCCTCGGGCCGCACTTTTTTCTCCCCTTAGGCCTGGCATAGCTCCCTATGTCATGGGCCTGGATGCTCCAAATAGAAGTTTCCAAGTAAGCCCAGAGTTTGCAAGGAGCCACTTCCAGCCACGGGCCTGAGTTGTTTCTTCGTGGTCCTTCAGGACCCCGCTGCACACGGGGTAGAAAGCCTCCATGAAAATAACATACACATGGCTGACTTGGGCTGAGACTCAGGCATCCATGTGGCCCCAGAAAACGTCTTACTCCCTTTTCAGCTTCCCATTGCCCTCCGGGGGCAGAAGTGGGAGTCGGGTGAGGCCCAGTGTGGGAGAGGGGACCCCAGACCTGGTAATCAAGTATGCTTTGGGAAGGCATTTCTAAGTAGGTGAAGAAGTGGGGGTCCACATCCTGAGACATGCTCAGGACACTCTTCTTCTGCACCCCCGACATGCTGTTCCCCACACAGTGTCCTGCCTCAGCAGATGAACCTCATCCAATGCCAGCTCCTAGGTTGCTCTTTACCTGTGGCCCCCAGATCCACCCTACCACTAAACCAGAACCACAGTTCCCGACTCAATTATTCATATTCTCTCCTCACTCTTCTTTTCCTTCTCCCTCCTCTCTTCTCTCTTCTATTCTTTCTATCTCCCCATCCCCCACCCCTCCCACTCCTCTCATACGAGAACCTAAACTTGACCCTTAACATCCATGTAAAAAGCCAGATGTAGTGGCACATGTTTGTAATCCCAGCCTGAGGAGGCAGAGACAGGAGGATGGCAGGGAATCTCTGGCCAGCTAGGCTGACCTACTTAATGAAGTTCATGACAGTGAGAGACCCTACACAGAAATTAAAAAAGACACTGGTGCCTGGTCCACACATATGCATGCAGACACACCAACATCCATGTACACATACACACAAAAAAAAATCTACCCCAACCCCCTGCAGGCTCTGCAGTGGCTGATGGCATCCTGAAGGCAAGAAGAGGCAAGGAAAATTGGTGTCTGTCAGGGACAGCCTGGTTGCCTAGCTCTTTGGAGGCCTCACCTAGAGCAACCTGGTCCCGCGGTGGCTTGGATCTCAATTTAATCTCTACCACTCTCTAGCTGTGCATTCTGGGTAAGCCGTTGACCCCTGTGTTGGTCACTCTCATAGTAACAAAAATATTTAAACAAGGAAGGATTCATTTGGGTTTGGGGCTTCAAAGGTTGTAGTCTATGGCTGGCTGTCACTATTGCTTGAAGATTCAGTGGCCAAACAGAACGTTGCAGCAAAAGGGAACGTGGAGGAAAGCTGCTCACTTCTCGGTGACCTGGAAAGAGAGAGGCAGAGGAAGGAGCCTGGGAAAATATATGGTCCCTGCAGACATACTCCTGGGGATCTATTTCCTCCACCTAGATCTTGCTTCCAGAAGTTTCTGTCACCTCCTGATCATGCCATCGAATTATGAATCCACTAATAGATTCATCCATTGGTTAGGTCAGAGTCTTCATAATCCAATCCCATCTCAAAGGTTGGGTCCACACCACTCGGTGGCTCCCAACTGTCTGTAACTCCAATTCCAGGGAATCCAGCACTCTCATCTGGTCCCTGAGGACACCAGAAACACACATGGTGCACATACATATGTGCAAGCAAAGCATTCAAACACATAAAACAAAAATAAGTAAATCTTTTTTTTAAAAAAAAAAAAAAAGATGGAATTGTGTTCACAGCCACTGCCATTCTCTGGTGCAGATGCCATCTCTTGCTCCCCAAGCTCCAACTGATGGAGAAGGGGGTAAGCAAAGAGGTGTTTACCATGCCATGACTGGTATGAAGCAGACTGCCCGCAAATCCACCCCAGTAAAGCATCCAGGAGACACCCGGCTACAAAAGCTGCTCTCGAGAGTGCGCCCTCTATTGGAGGGGTGAAGAAAGCTCATCATGGCAGACCAGGTCCTGGACACCCCACGAAATCAGATGCCATCAGAAATCCCCTGACCTTCTGATTCGCAAACTCCCCTTCCAGCATCTGATGTGAGAAAGTGCTCAGGATTTCAAAACAGGTCTGCCATCGCAGAGTGAGCTCTTGGTGTTTTGCAAGAGGCAAGAGGGGTCTATCTGGTTGGCCTTCTTGAAGATGCCAACCTGTGTGCTCTCCATGCTAAATGTGTAACGGTTATGCCAGAAGATATCTACTAGGGGGCTGCATTCTCTGAGACTGTGCTGAAGAGTCCACTATGAGAGGAAGATTTTATTCTAAAAAAAATATAATAATAGGGTTGGGGATTTAGCTCAGTGGTAGAGTGCTTGCCTAGCAAGCACAAGGCCCTGGGTTCTGTCCTCAGCTCCAGGGGGAAAAAAAAAATATATATATATATATATAATAAAATTTAGTTCTGAATGTTAGATATTCTTTCCATGGTGTCAAAAGGTACCTAAGTACACAATTGAGAGTGGAAAAATAGGGGACAGAAATCAAATATTGACAGCTTTTCCATTTTCATTTGTGTGTGAATTTTTAATATAAAGGCAAGATGTACAGTATTAATGTAAGTCAAAATGTTTCAGTGAACACATTTCAACGGTTCAACTCACTAACAATTACAAATAAATCTGTTAAAATTTTCTGCATAATTTCAGCATTTGGATTTAAAAAAATAAGTAAATTTTTATTGATGGCAGCTAAATGGTGTTTGTAGTGTTTTTATCATACAGTAGATTCCATCCATTCACTATTCACTTTTCTGAGTTATCCTACTTGCAAGTAAATTTTAATGCTATCTATCTTCTGTGCTGCTCCTGTAAGTTTGCTATTAAAATACATTAAACTAGGATTAGAGAGATGACCCAGTGGTTAAGAGTACTGACTGCTCTTCCAGAGGACCCTGGTTCAATTCCCAGCACCTACAGGGCAGCTCACAACCGTCTGTAACTCCACGTGCAACACCCTCACACAGACATGCAGGCAAAACATCAATATACATAAAAGTAAAATAAATGAATTATTTTTAAAAATACATTAAATTATATAAAGATTGAGTCCACAGACTCGGGACCAACTCCTTAACACATGAGCCTTTCAGAGAACACTTTGTATCTATATGAGTTAATTATTTTATTGCTATGAAGGAATACCCGACAACAGCAACTTCAGGAAAAGAGGGTGTGTGTGTGTGTGTGTGTGTGTGTGTGTGTGTGTGTGTGTGTGTGTTTGGCTCACAGTTTGAGGGTGCACAGTCCATCATGGTGGGGAAGGCACGCTGGTAGGAGCAGGAGGCGGCTGGACACATCATGTCCACAGTCAGTAAGCAGAGAGACAGATAATGATGCTCCATTCTCCCATGGAGGCCTGATGAATGGGAACTAACCCCCCCAGTGGTACCAGCAATCATGGCTCTTGGACCCTCACCTGAGTTTCCAATGGTTCCTCCCAGACATTTGTGTGCAAGTCTGCCAAATGCCTGTGGTATTGATGCTAGAGTATATGACTGGGAGAGGTGAACTGTAGAGGGCTCCAGCTACGTGGGTATAGGGAAGCCATGATCCACGCTGAGTGAAGATTCTCCATTGCAGATGCTTTAAGGTCCCCCATGTTCCTGCTCGTAACCCCTCACCATGCTCTTGTGACTAAGCCCAATAAACTCATTGGCTTCCCAGGGCCAGAGAACTTTGGTAGAATTGTACTTTGGTTTCTCACTGGAACCCTGTGAGGAGGTGTTCCTTCCCTCCGGGAAAGGAATTCTCACAGCACGAGCTGCTTTGCTGCACCCACAATCTCCACCCACACTCTCCACCATGATGCTCCACCCACACTCTCCACCACGATGTTCCACCCACCACACTCTCCACCTGATGCTCCACCCACACTCTCCACCATGATGCTCCACCCACACTCTCCACCTGATGCTCCACCCACACTCTCCACCTGATGCCCCACCCACACTCTCCACCTGATGCCCCACCCACACTCTCCACCTGATGCCCCACCCACACTCTCCACCTGATGCCCCACCCACACTCTCCACCTGATGCCCCACCCACACTCTCCACCTGATGCTCCACCCACACTCTCCACCATGATGCTCCGCCCACACTCTCCACCTGATGCTCCACCCACACTCTCCACCATGATGCTCCACCCACATTCTCCACCATGATGCTCTGCCTCAAGTCCAAATAAACCCTCCTTTGAGGACACTGACTGCCACAGTCCATCCTTAAGCCCTTCTGTGAGCATGGCTAATTTTTTCTCCTCACCCCTTCTCAGTAACTTAATTTTTGTTTTTATTGATTTCCATCAACATGGTTGTGTTTCTTGCCCAGGTTAGGGAAGAGAGTGCAAGAACATTCTAGAAAGAAGTGTCATGAGTTCTTTAGGTGGAGGGCATAACACTACAAGGCAGGTTTTTTGGGGGAAGGGGAGGGGGGAGGATGGAGAATTGAGGAGTGGAATAGAAAAAAAAATAGCAGTTAACGAATAAGAAATCAGATGTACCTGCCACAAGCTGCGACTGGTCCTCTACCCTAAAGACCCTGGGAAGAGTCTGGAGAAGTGGAACAGGGTAGGGTGGCAGAATGGGACAGGTGAGGTGGCAGTGGCTGGACCCGGAAGAGGTAGAGGACCGTGGGGACCAGGTAGCACTCTCTGGAGAAAACAAGAACTGATCACGTGGTATTGGAATCTGCAATGTCCCCAACATGTCCCCCCCCCCCAGAGCTGAGGACCAAACCCCGGGCCTTGTGCTTGCTAGGCAAGCACACTACCACTGAGCCTAAATCCCCAACATGTTTTGAACACTTGTTCAAACTATCTGGGGAGACCACAGAGGCTGTAGGAGATGAGTTCTACCTGAAGGGGATAGAGAGTCAGGGCTGAGCCTTATTTATTAATTTGTTTGTTTGTTTAACTTTCGTTTTATTTATTCTTTGTGTTTTTCACATCATGCATCTCTATCCCATTCATTTCTTTTCCCTGTGTATCCACCCTCTGCCCTTGCAGCCTGCCTCCCCACCATAAAATTTAAGAGAAAAAAGAAAAGAAAAAAAAAGGGTGTGTGGGGGGAAATCTTGTCACGGAAGCTGCAGTGTGACGCAGTGAGTCACACAGTAAACCCTTTCCATCCATATAGCTGTACTTGCAAGTGTCCATTGCCAAGAGTCATTGGTCTGGTTCAAAGCCCCTCATTTCTGCTACACTATCAATGCTGGACCCTCACTGGAACACCTCTTGGTTATCCTGCTGTTGCCTGGGTTGTGGAAATCCTGCAGCTTTGGGTCTGCAGAACGGTCCCTTCACATGCTCCAGCAGATCACAGATGGGGTGGATATTGGGGTGGGCCAACCCATAACCCTGGTTCTAGGCCTGGGTAGTTGCAGGGTTGGTCAGCTCACTTTATCACCACCAGGGTAAGCTCTCCTGCATTGCCCTGGCTGCCCAGCTCACCCTTTGCAGCCATGAGCAGGGGGCGGGGCCAGTTCTCCTGCTTTCCTGTTCCCAGGGTCAGATCTTCCACATCTACTCCTTCAGGGCCAGCTCTACTGTGTTGCTCAAGCAGCGTAGGGGTCACTCTTCCAAGCGCTTTGGCAGATGAGGGGCAGAACTAGCTCTCCCACTCTTATGACCTCAGGGCCAACTCTCCCACCTGCCTCAGGTGGTGATGGATTGGCAGGAGTGGGGATAAGGAATGATATCTCTCTCCTGCCCATGCTGCCTCGTGACAGGTAAGTAATCAGGACGGCTCTTCTATGCTCACAATATGGGGGCCAGCTCACCCACACCTCTGCCAATGGGGTTGGCTCTATTGTGCCGCCCATGTGAGGTGCAGGGCCCGCTCTCCTGAGTGTCGCAGCTGGTGATGGGCAGGGGCAGCTCTTCCACCCTTCTGACCTCAGGACCAGCCCTCCCACCTGCCTCAAGTGTTAATGGGAGTGGGGGCAGGGGGAAGTATCTCTCTCCCGCCCATGATGCCTCATGATAGATGAGTAATGGGGACAGTTCTCCCGTGCTCACAACTTCTGGGTTGGCTCACCCACACCTCCGCCAACAGGATTGGCTCTATTGTGCTACCCAGGTGAGGTGCAGGGCCTGCTCTCCCAGCTGGTGACAGGCAGGGGCAGCTCTCGGGGGGCCTTTAAAAGTTATAACCTCACATAGTTCCAGCTGATCTCTACTCCTCCCACCCCATCCACTACACAGATGGTCCTTGGGCTCCACAGAGAGCTGCTACCATGAATTCTGCCACGCCTTCCCCACTAAGACGGACTGAACTCTTTGAAACCACCAGCCAAAACACATCCTCCTACCCTTGAGTTTTTACTCATGTATGTTCTGGGATTACAAGCGTGTGCACCAGGCCTAGCTTTTTTCTTTTCTTTTCTTTTAACGTCATCTCTAGAGATCAAACGTAGGTCCCAACTGTACAGATGCAGCACTTGAACAACTAAGCCATCTCCCAGGTACCGGCCTCCTCAGTTCTGTCCATAATGTTGATTGTAGCAATGTAAGACAGGACCAAGGCGGGATTCACAGAGAAGTAGCAAGAGAGAGAGAGGGGATTGGGGCATGCCGCAGCACACGTGTGGAGAGAGTGGGACAACTTTGTGGAATTGGTTCTCTCCTTCTACCTTTATGTGGGCTCTGGCTTGTGTCAGGGTACAACATCTTTACCACTGAGCCACCCCTCACCTCAAGGCCTGGAGGCAGAATTTGATAGTGGGGTGGTAGAGATGGAGTTTTGTGCTTGTTGCCCAGGAACAGGGGCATTCTGTGGCATGGCGTCAGGGGACAGAAGGCGGCGATGAGGAAGAGAAGTATCCCCCTGCCCAGAGCCCACCTGCCCAGCTCAGCTCCCCTAGAGCTGAGCCTCCTCTCTGCCCAGCAGCCCTTCAACTCAAAACAGCCATCTGGAATTTTCCAGGTAGAGATTCTCCTCAAAGGCCCTGTTGTAGTTTTCTGGGCCACCACCTCCAACCACCCCCAGCGGTTCTGTGGTCTCCAAGATTGAGTCCCCTGGAACGCCGGGCCCTCCTCTCAGCGGGGGCAATGACCAAGAAAAGAGAGAGACAGGCCTCCTGGTGACCCCCGTTCACCTCTCCCTACTCCCCACCGATCTCCAGACACATTCGCGATTTATCTTTCTCTGTTGTTTACTGTGCTCAGTCCAAGCCTCCCGGCCAACTCCCCGAGCTTCATGGGCCAGCCACGGCCCAGCCCGAGACGCCTGTCCCAGCCAAGCCCGGAGCAGCCCCCCACCCGACGTCCCCTCAGCTGCCCCCGAGCCAAGCAGGCCCTGAGCTCTGGCCTGGCCGGACGTATTTCTTTATGGAGCCCCAGGGCCTGTCTCCTCTATTGTCTGCCCGTGTTTACAGGCTTGTTCATGTTTGCCTCATGGTTTTTATTCTGGGTGACGCCCCAGTTTGGAAGGGGCCTGCATGCCATCCTGCTGAGGCGCTCCATCGCCCGGGCGCTGGGCTCCTCATCCATCATCTCCCGAGCCTCACAGCCGTGGTGGTGAGAGGGAGGGGCCTATGGCCCAGAGCAGAGCTGGTAAGAAGGGTGCTCTCGTTTGTAACATGGAAGAGGTGTGTGTGCACATACACAAGAGTGCACGGGCATTCAAGCCTGTGTGTTTGTGCATGCATATGGATGCCTATTAGGGTTGGAAGGAGGATCGCCCCTCCGTCTGTACCCCGAGGGCCCACTGACAGCTCCCCAGCCTGGAGTGCCAAAGACACAGACACTGAAGGTCAGGCCTGGCTTCCTCCCCTCCACAGAAACATGGCTTCAGCCAACGTCTTCCCTTCTCAGGATCTCAATTTCCCCTTCAGTAAAAAGGAGATTATG
Organism: Peromyscus eremicus; assembly: GCF_949786415.1. Lineage (NCBI taxonomy): Eukaryota > Metazoa > Chordata > Mammalia > Rodentia > Cricetidae > Peromyscus > Peromyscus eremicus. Next base: position 66,045 of record NW_026735101.1, read on the forward strand.
AGCAGGGCCTAATGATGCAAGTTTTTCATCTCTGCTACTTGGGAGGCTGAGGCAGGAGGATCATAAATGTAAGACCAGCCTGGGGTGACTTAGCAAAACTCTTAAAATTTTCTAAATGGCATTTTTAAATGGAGCCTGGCAAGATGGCTCAGTGGGTAAAGGGGTTTGTCTCTAAGTCTGGTGACCTGAGTTCGATCCCCAGAACCCGTGTCAATGTGGAAGGAAAGAATGAACTTCCTCAAATTGTCCTCTGACCTCTACACATGCCCCAAGACACAAATATGCACTTCTCCACCACACATACATGTAAATACATCAATAAATGTTTGCAAAATGGTCAGGAATGTACTGAGTGGTAGAGCACCTGCCTAGGATCCCCCAGTGAGGGGCTGGGGTGTGGCTCAGTGGTAGATCACCTGCCTAGAATCCCCCAGTGAAGGGTTGGAGGGGCCTGGCTTAGTCCCTTCTTAGGGTGCTTGTGCTGCTGAGCCCTGGACTAAGGCTCTCTCTCTCTTCTGTTCCCTGGCAGAGAAAGAGACAGAGACAGAGACAGAGACAGAGACAGAGACAGAGAGAGCCAACCAGTAGGAGGAGATGTTGATCCCAGAGCCAGGAAGGAAGAACACAGCTGTCAGAGCTGAAGGACCTCTGCCCTGGAGGCAGGGGTTGGGGTGTGCAGGACAGTGGCTCACAAGCTCATCTTTATGGTGTGTTGACAGTCTGACAAAGCACAGGACACTTCCTAACCATATTACTGTCCCTGAAGAGGCGAGTCCTGGAGGCTGACTACGGTGGCCAGATGACCACTCACTGGGCTACTCCAAGGCAATCCGCAAACTCCTCAGGACCTTGAATCACTAGAGCTCCAGCTCCCAGAGAAGACTGAGTTCCCAGAATAGCCCCGGTCCTCCAAAGAGCTGCCAATGCTGTGGCCCTGCCTGATGCCCCAGGGATCCCTGTTTGCACCATGGCTAGGAGTCTGGGAACTGAGGACCAACCTGAGACCTTCTGGGATTGCCTGAGTAGCTGAGAGGGGTGGACGGCTGTGGCTGAGAAGAAGAATCACCATTAAGAACTCGGAGTCCCCAAGGAGACAACCATCAGCCAGGTTTCTAGACTGCTACTAACCCGATTTCATCAGCCTCGGGGTTGATGATGCAGATATATACGAAAAACACCTGTTGAGCCGAAGAGATGGCATCGTGGCTAAGAGTGCTAGCTCACAAGCATGAAGACCCGAGTTCAAATCCCTAGCCCGTATGTAAAAACCCGGGCACAGCTATGCACGCTCAGAACCCCAGCACTGGAGGATGGAAACAGACAGATCCCAAGAGCTCGCTGGCCCATCAGCCTAGCTGAACTAGTGAGCTGCGGTTCAGTAAAAGACTATCTCACACCTATAAGGCAGGCGCAGATGGAGCAAGAAATCCTCTACCCTGCTCTGGTTTCTGCACGCGTGTGCGTGAGTGGGTGCACACACACAAACACGCCTCTGTCCATATGCATGTGACATTCATTCCCTGAAGTCCCCAGATATCTTCTCCTTTGTAGACTGGCTCTTCACTTCCCTAGTGAGATATTTTCCTTCTCTTGTTTGTTTCTTTGGGGTGTGTATGCATGTTTGTGTTCCTACATGTTAACGCAAGCGTACAAGTGTGTTCGTGCATGAAGACGCCAGATGTCAACTTCGGGTGTCTTCCTCAGTCACTCTTCACCTTCTTTACTGTTTTAAGATTTTCTTTCTTTCTCTCTCTCTTTCTTCCCCCCTCCCCCGAGCCCCCAAGATAGGGTTTCTCTATGTAGCAGCTCTGGCTGTCCTGGAACTCGCTCTGTAGACCGGACTGGCCTCGAACTCACTGCCTCTGCCTCCCGACGGCTGGGATGAAAGGTGTGGACCACCACTGCCTGACTTTCTATTTTTACACACACACACACACACACACACACACACACACACACACACACACACACACAAGCACAGGCGTGCAGATACTCGTGGAGGCCAGAAGAGGGCATTAGATCCCCTGAAGCTGGATTTACAAGTGGTGATGAGCATCCATGTGGGTGCTGAGAACTAAATACAGGTCCCCTGCAGGAGGAGGTGCAATCCTAACTGCTGAACCACCTCTCTAGTCCCTCTACCTTCTTTCTAGAGACAGATTCTTTCATGGAACCTGGAGCTCACCGATTGGATGATGCCGGCTGGCCAGCAAGCCCCCAGGATCCACATGTCTCCAACCTCCCTAACCTGGGATTACAGGCATGCACCACCACACACAGCTTTTTGTATGAGCTCTGGAGATTGAGCTCAGGTCCACGGATGTTTGTGTGGCAAGTACTTTAATGACTAAGCCTTCCCCCAACCCTCTTCCTTCGTTCCCATCATTTTCTATCAAGATATAACTAGCCTATAATAAAATGAACAGATTCAAGTAAAGGGTTTATTCATCTTTAAAAAAAAGAAAAGAAAAAGAAAGAAAGAAAGAAAGAAAGAAAGAAAGAAAGAAAGGAAGGAAGGAAGGAAGAAAGAAATGAAGAAAGAAAGAAAGAAAGAAAGAAAGAAAGAAAGAAAGAAAGAAAGAAAGAAAGAAAGAAAAAGAAAGCAAGCAAGCAAGCATATACAGGCCAGGCAGCGGTATCACACACCTGCAATCCCAGCATTCAGGAGGCTGAGGTGGAGGATTGGAAGTTCCAGGCCAGCCTAGGCTACATAGCAAGACCCTGAAAAAAAAAGAAAGAAAACCAAAATGATAAGTTTTGGATCCCCAGTTATTGAGTATCCTCCGCCACCGATGTAATAAGCCAATCAAGCCAAATTAATAAATCCAGGTTTAATCTGAGCAGAGCAAAGCAACTCCTGAGTGACTATCGGGAAGGCAAGGGGAGGAATCACGTGGCAAATATGGGGATCAGGTCTTAAGTAAGCTGGAGGCATGGTCTTGAGCAGCTGGGGGGGGGGGGGTTCTGAGGGGAGGGGCCTGCTTGGCAGGCTTCCTGAGGGGGCGGGGTCTGGAATGGGCGGGGTGAGACCAGAGCGCGATACTGGAGATCCCGACACAAAGGAATAATACATCCATTGTCTTCATTAGTTTTTATTGTCATCTTGGCACAATCTAAAGTCACCTGAGAAGGAGGGAACTTCAGGTGAGGAGTTGCCTCAATCAGATGGGTGAGTGGACATGCTTGTGAGGAACTGTTGATGTGGGAGGCCCAGCCCACAGTGAGCGGCACCATTTCAACGGCGGGCGGTCCTGGGCTTTGTAAGAAAGCTCGCTGAGCAAGCCAGAGAGCCAGTGAGCAGCTGAGCAAGCCAGAGAGCCAGTGAGCAGGTGAGCAAGCGGCCTTCCTTCGTGGTGCCTGCTCCAGCGTCCTGCCTGAGTGACTCCCTCTGTGTGGGATGGTTGTCAGGGAGCCCAAAGTGACATGAAGACACTCCTCCCTGAGGTGCTTTGGCCAAGGTGTTTATCCCAGCGACAGAAAGCCAACTAGAACCTCTATCAATGTAACTAACACTCCTGTGGAGACATAGTTCCATCATTCCAGACAGTTCTCCCATGTCTATCCCTAATCCACCCACAGCTTCCAATGTGATCCATCACCATAGGTTAAATCGGAAGCTGGCGGTGTCTTTGGATGAACAGACGGTTTCCATTTTTATGAAGCCCAAGTCGTCTTGTGAGCCTTATTGGTGGGTGCTTTTTAAAACACACACACGCACACACACACACACGCGCACACACACATGCACACGCACACACCTGTGCACATCACAGTGCAGGGGTGGAGGTCAGATGGTAGTTTTGGGGAGTCAGGTTTTCTCTTTCCACCCTGTGGGTCCTAGGGATGTTAAACTCAGGTCACCAGGCTTAATAGCAAGCACCTCTGCCCACACTGAGTTATCTCACTGGTCCTAAATGTCATTTTTATTAAAGAAGGAGGAGGAAGAGGAGGAAGAGGATGAGGAGGGAAGAAACTGTCAAACTGCTTTCAGAAGTGGTTATGCGTGTTTACATACCTATCCAACATGAATGAAAACTTAAACTTTTTCCTTGTTTTTTAATCAAGTTCTTTGCCCTCTTACTATTGATTCATAAATGCTCTTTATATATTCTGGATACAACCCCTTTGTTGGATTGTGTTTTATAGAAATTCCAGTCTTTGGCTTGCCTTTGTCTAAGAAACATGAATAGTATCTTAGAAGAACTAAAATTTTCTATTGGGGTGGTGTCCAATTTATTGATTTTTTTTTCATTTTATATTGTTGTGCTTTTAAAACAATTACCACACTATCACTCTCATTTTTAAGATCAATTTCATTTTTAGTTTATGTGCCTATGTATGCGCCTATGTGAGTTTATGTGCTCCATGTGTGCATAATGCCTTCAGAGATCAGAAGAGCATGCTGGATCTTGGAGTCACAGATGGTTGGGAGGCACCACGTGGGTACTGGGAACCGAACCCGGGTCCTTTGCAAGAGTGGTGAACTCTCTTAGCCTCTCACCACCTCTCCAGACCCATTTGCTCTCTCTTTTTACATTGCGTCAATATTGCAGTTCAAGGCTATGAGGACTTCTTCAGTGTTTTCTTCTAGAAACTTCAAGGTGTGCAGCTTTTGCCGGTAGGTCTATGATCCCTTTCCCGCTAAATAGGGGTAAGATTTGGGGTGGGGTGACTCCCTTCTGGCTCATTCCTTCACACCAGAGGTTAATTTTTTGCTAAAGTTCAAATCCTACAGTGCCACAGCTCTGCTTACACTGTCACCCATGAGGGAAGATGTAAGCCTGCCTGTTCCAGCGAGGTACATGGCTCTAATCCTGCCACTTCCAGGACTTGTCTCTCTTCATGTCTCCTGTTGATTTTCAAAAATAGTAAGTGCCGCTGTTACCATTTGAGAAAGGTCAGAGGTATAACAAAACCCAGTATCAGAGCTTTATTAGGGACAGAAGAGAGTAACCAGGCCTGGGAAGAGGCATATGCAGAGAGAGAGGTGGGGGAGGGAGAGGGGAGGAGTCTGTGTCCAGCTTTTAAGGATTCCCCTGCACATGCGCAGGTGGGCTTACGGAGCTACACACGCATGCACAGATTGCATCACCATGCTGCGCGCATTTGTGCAATCCCGCAGTGCGCTGATGAAGTAAGATGTAAGACCCCTTGGCTTAGCTACTGAACTGTGCGTGTGTGGTTATGCAGCTGGAGTGGTAGAATCCTAACATCTCCCAGATGTGAACCATCTCTCTATAGCTTTGGGCGTCTGTTCACATAGTTCCATTTGCCTGGAAACTCCATGATTTGGTGCTGGGTGATGGTCAACATGTCAAGGTTGATGGTCAACTTGACACAACCTGGAGTCACCTAGGAGGGAGCCTTGATGAGGAATTGTCTAGATCAAGCTGACCCTCTGGTACGTCTGCAGGGACCGTCTTGATTGTTGATCAATGTAGAAGTGCCCAGCCCATGTCGTCATCCCCTAGGCAGGGGATCCCAGACAGCGTGGAAGTCGGGAAATTCAACTGAGAACCAAGCAAGCAAGTAAGCAAGCATGCACACACTCATTCCTCTCTGCTCTTGATTGTGGATGTGCTGTGACTAGTCTGAAGTTCCTTGACCTCTCTGCTCTGATGGACTGTGACCTAAAATAAACCCTTTCTCCCTAAGCTTCAGGTCAGGGCATTTTATCACAGCAACATAAATGAAACCCAGACATCTCTCATCCCCTCTGTCACCACCCCCTTCGGTCTTTCTTGTGTGCTGAATGAGTGATTTTTTCCATCCCCACGACCAGACACTTGAGAAGCAGCAGCTTAGAGAATGGACATGCGGATCCGTTGGTAGAGCGCTTACCTAACTAGCATGCATGACGCCCTGGGTTCCAGCCCCAGGGCTCCATCAACCAGGCATGATGGTGGGCACCTGTAAGTCTCACCCTCAAGAGGCAGAGGCAGGAAGATCAGAAGATCCAGGTCATCCTTGGCTACATAGCACGTTTTAGGCTATCCTGGGCTATGTAAAGAGACCTTATCTCAAAACAAAAACAAGTCAACAAACAAAGCCAAAGGAGCAACTTAGGAGAAGGAAGAAAGGTTTAAGTCCGAGTTCCGTGATGGTGGATCTCTCTTCGCTGGCAGCAGGCGAGTGGGGCTCCTTGAGTCTATCTCAGGGTACCAGGAAGTAGGGCCAGGATATAAGTTTTAAATCCCCCTTTCCTGGTGCCCCACTTCCTCCAGCTAGGCTCCACCTCTGAAATAGCCACAGCCTCCTGGTATAGCGCCACCTGCTGGGGAGCAAGTGTTCAAACGCACGAGCCTGTGAGGACCATTTTATACTTAAATCATAATACAGGCCTTCAGGAATAAGTTAGAAGTGCCCCCACCCACCTCCTGGGAAACTTGCCTAGGACCAGACGAGCGCTTGGACTCCCAAGCCATCCAAACACTGTTTGATGTTATTGTTGTTTTGAGACAGGGTCTCCTATAGCCCAGGCAGGCCTTCAACTTACTAATTGAGGAAGGCCTTGAACTCCTGATCCTGCTGCATCCATTTCCCAAATCCTGGGATTACAAGGTGGAGCTGCCACGCCCATCTCATGCTGTGTGCATGCCATGCAAGCATCTTGACAACTGAGCTCCATCCCCAGCCCTCAGCCACATCTTTATCTGGGTCTTGGTGGCCATAGCTCAGAGGACGTCATCCAGGGCCAACTGTGACATGCATGAGACCATAGACCTTGCACATTATTTCCTTTGAGGGTCTCTCACGGAAAGAAGGAGCTGGGGGAGGGGAGGGACGCAGACTATGAGATTCTGATGAGGGCAGATCCTGGAAGCTGAACGTAGGTCAATTAGAAGCTCAGGATGCTGAGTGCAGAGCCTATATATGGGGTGTCCAGAGACAGGCCCAGACCAAAATCCGTGCCCTTGAAGGCCCCCTGCAAGAGGCCACTGGGCCCCCCTCTGGCAGCTGTGGGGCTCTTGCCTATAAGATCTTCTAGCTCAGGCCAGGCGAGAGGTGAGGTTGAGGTCACCCAAAAACTCTAGCCTGTCTCTCAAACAGCCGCCTATCTCGGGGGGGACCCAGGAGGCCAAGTCAACAAGCCGAAATCATAAAATCTTAAAGGCGTTGAGCGTTTGGGCAGAAGAGCAGACACACAGAGTGGGGCCTTTCCCGGGAAGATTTTGTGGAACAAGAAGAGAAAGAGATTTATGGGTGTCTGGGTGAAGCAGGGCTTCGGGGCAGGGTGGGACCGGGGTCTGGTGGAGACGACGGTTATTTCTCGTGCATAGGAAAGATAGGATAAGTGGAAATTTATTGCCTGACCCCGCAGGACTGATTTAGGATGTGCGGAAATACTGTTTCTTTAATTCAGGGCCCTTCCTAACAATGTTATTTTGAGGAACATGAACGGTTGTGGGCGCTTTTATGGATTTTCCCTAAACTTTGAACACTCAGTTAACTCTCTTTCCTCGGGAAAGATCGGCAGAGAGGGATGGTGGACTCTGCGTGTGCATGGCACGCGCCCATTCTTGATCCCGATCCTGGACATCTAGGTGTAATGGGGACTGCCCAGACCTCTCAGGACCCCGCAGCACCTGTCTCCAATAAGGCTCACCGGGGTGACAGGCATGTGTCCAATGGTCCCCAGACTCACAGCTTTCAAAATGAAGAGACACCTGACTGGCACACACACACGCAAACACACAAGCATGCACACATGCACAGGTAAACGTTTCCCGCTTGCCTAATTTTTGCTCTGAGGAGGAATGGGGAGCTTGGTTTTCTAGAACCTTCCATCTCTTCAACCTGCACTTCCACCCTTCACATGTGTATGCACAGTTGCCAAGGCCAGGGTTCAGCCTCAGCTGTCATCCTTCAGGACCCTTCCATCTTGGTTTTTGCTGTTGTGTTTTATGAGACGAGAGTCTCACTACACAGCCTTTCTGGCCTAGAACTCACTGTGTGGATCAAGCTGGCCTCAAACTCAGAGATCTGTCACAGTTGGCCCTGGTAGGGCTATTTGTAATCTCAGCCCTCTGGAGATAGGGGCAGGAGGATCAGGAGTTCAAGGTCATCATCAGTTATATAGGATGTTGCAGGCAAGCAGAGTTTATATGTGATCTGTCTCAAAAGAAAAAAAAAACTACAAAAGAGATCAGGGTGGGGGCATTGGGGACACAGCTCAGCTGGTCAAGTGCTGGCCCTGCCAGCGTGAGTTTGATTACCGGGACCCACATAAAAAGCCAGGCAAGCCGGGCGGTGGTGGCGCACGCCTTTAATCCCAGCACTCGGGAGGCAGAGCCAGGCGGATCTCTGTGAGTTTGAGGCCAGCCTGGTCTACAGAGTGAGATCCGGGACAGGCACCAAAACTACATAGAGAAACCCTGTCTCAAACCCGCTCCCCCGCCCCCAAAAGAAAGAAAGAAAGAAAGAAAGAAAGAAAGAAAGAAAGAAAGAAAGAAAGAAAGAAAGAAAGAAAGAAAGAAAGAAAAAAAGCCAGGCAAGATGGCGTGCATTCGTAATCCCAGTGCTGGCGAGGTGGAGGCAGGCAGATGCCTGGGGCTCTTTGCTCAGCCAGTATAGACTAATTGGCAAGTTCCAGGTTAGTGAGAGACTTCCTAAAAAACAAGGTGAAGGTTAGATGTGGTGGCATATGCCTATAATGCCGGCCCTCGGGAGGCTGAGGCAGGAAGCTCGATGCAAGTTCAAAGCCAGCCTGGTCTACACAGCAAGGTCCTGTCTCCAAATACGAAGGTTGGAGTGGGGAGACAGCCCGCTTGGTAAAGCATCTGCCTCATGAGCACGGCGCCCTGAGTCTCACTTGACATCTGGAGCTGATGTAAAATATAAAGCTAGAAGCTGGGCTGGCGGGGTGCCTTGGAGGATAAAGGTACTTTGTGGCCGAGCCTGCCAATCAGAGTTTGCCTAGGTTTGATCTCCGGAACCCATAGTAGGAAGAGAGAACAGACTCCCCCAAATTATCCTCTGATCTCCATGTGTGCATGGGGGTACACCCACGTCTATACACTCACACACAAACTAAAAAAAAATAATTTAAATTAGAAAATATTGGAAGTCAGGGTACATGCTTCTAATCCCAGCTCTGGGAGATAGAGACAGGGGCATCCCTGGAGCTCACTGGCCTGCCAGTCTAGCTGGGCCAATGAGAAATGCTGTCTCAAACAACAAAACAGAGTGGGAAGCCATTGAAGGAGATGCAGGCATCGACCTCCAGCCTCCATACAGTGTGCATACATGTACATGCACAGCTGTACCCACAATGCACCTGCACACACAAAAACACACATGCACACAAAACCAGTTCTGAAATTAAAGCCTTGGCCAAGTGCTGAGGCTCAGAACAAAGGGCCTGGACACCTCCACAGCCCCAGAGCTGGAGGATAAGACTGAGAAATGGGGACTCAGGACATAGAAGGGACCTACACACGTGTCTCGTGGTAAACCGGAGTGATTGTGACTGACAAACCCCAGAGGGCTTGGGTCCTCTCTGGCCAGGGAGCCATCCATCCCGAGGGAGCCTGCTGGTTCCTGTCGCTACTTCCCAAGAGCCACCAGGCAGGGTCTGGATTTGGGTTGACAGTAAACACAGGCCCGCGTAGCGGACAGACGTGGGAGGCGCCCCCCGAAACAGGCCAGAGCTGTTTGGATCAGAGCTGCTGATGAGGTGACCCTTGACTCCCTGCCAGAAAGCCACTTAGCAGCAGCCGCCGGCGCACCGGAGACACCCAATCTGTCAGCACGGGCCGCGTGAGGGCCAGCGTCCAGTCCACAGCTCAGAGTCAGCCCAGACAGGCTTAAGGCCCTGGCTCGTGTGTGGAGTGGACTGAGGTCACCATCCCGAGGGAGTAACCCTCACATAGTGAGCTCGGGGTCCTCCAGGTCAGCTTTGACCACTGTCCATCTGCTGTCCCTGCATGGGGAGCGTGACATCCGAGCCCCTCACCGCTCAGCTTTATTTTCCTAATGGATTTTAATTATTCTTTTCTTTTTCCTTTTTCATGTATGTGCAGGTGCCTTGTTGAGGTAAGAGGATAACCATGGGGCCATGCCACAGGCAAGCGCGCACACACCCACACACACACCCACACACACCCTTATTTTAGACAGGGTCTCTCATTGGCTTGGAGCTAGGTTGCCCAGCAGCAAGCTCTGAAAATCCTCCAGTGTTGACCTCTCGTGCGGGGATTGCCAGCAGATGCCACCACAGCTGGCTCACACTTGCAAGGCAAATGCTCTCCTGAACCAACCTGCAGCCCTCGCCTCAGAATTCTCCAGCCGTAAGGTCATGGTCATGGTCAAAGGTCATGGTCAATGAAGACACCGCTCTAGGGAATGTTCACAGGGGGACCAGCTATAATAAGCCGAGTGACCCTGCCCAAGTCACCTCCCTCCCCTGGGGCTCGGTCTGCTTCAAGCAGTGGAGAGGAGAGACGTGACTGTTGGATAGAACTTGAGCCAGGCATGGTGAGGCGCCCTTGTGATGCCAGCGCTTGGAAGGCCGAGGCAGGAGGGTCAGGAGTTCAAGGCCAATGTCAGCTACATAGCAATTTCAAGACCAGTCTTGGGGTTACACAAGACCCTCTCTAAAAACAAGTCCACTGCCTTGGAGGGACAAATGAGGTTTTCTGAGGTCAGAGCAGAGGGGATGGTGTAGGATAGGCAAGCAAGGACTGGAGCAGGGGGGAATGGCTCATCGGGTAAAAGCCATCGGCCCAGAAGCGAGCCTGATATCCTGAGTTCGAGCCCCAGGACCCATGGTAGAAGGAGACAATCGATTCCTAAAAGTTGTTCTCTGACCTCGACAAGAATGCTGTGGCACTCATGGGTGAAAGCGGGTTATTTTGGTTTTTTTTTTGGGGGGGGGTAAGTTTAACAACCTGAGTTTAGTCCCTGAACCCACGAAAAAAGAGAACATACACCTATACTACCTACCATACACATATACACGTAATTAATAATAAATATAATTTTTTTTTTAAAGCAGAGGCTGGAGGCTGGCAAGTCGGCTTAGTGGGTGAGTGTTTTTGTTTTGTTTTGTTTTGGTTTGGTTTGTTTTTGCGTAAGTCCAACAACCTGAGTTCAATCTCTGGAACCCAGAACCTGTGATGGAAAGAGAGAACTGACTCCCAAGAGTTGTCCTCTGACCTTTACCTGTGTGCCATATCATATCACACACACACACACACACACACACACACACACACACACGCACACGCACACGCACACGCACACGCACACACACACACACACAAATCATAATAATAGCAAGTAATAATAATAAATAAAAACACCAATTGTAAAGGGGGCAGTGCAGAGCACCAGCAGTCTGATGTTACGGTCTCATCCAAGGCAGGGAAAGAGCGTCTGCGGCCAAGGAAGGGAGAGGCAGGCACAGAAAGGGTGATTGACGGGTCTCTCTGGGTGTGAGTGGGAACACTTGTTTCAGTTTCACGGGGTGTTGCAAAAATGCAGAATCTGAGGCCCACCATGGAAACATGAGGAGGAGGGAGGCAGCCCCCCTCTGAACGGCTCAAGGTCTGAGGAATGCTCCTGGGTTGTTTCTGAAGGCAGCTGAGGCCAGGGAGGCTAGGCAGGTAACCCTGGCATGCCCACCCTCCAACCACATATGTGCCGGGCTCCCAACGGATTGCTCACGGTGACATCCCCAGAAGACGGGAAGCCATTTAGTTCTGTGGCTGGGAGGGCACAGGCTTTGAGTGGTTTGGGAAATCCTGGCACGCTTGAAGCAGGAAACCAACCCCATGCTTTGGACACACTTGCTCTTTGTCTGAGTCTCAGCAGGAGAAGGTACCGGGTTCGAATCCAGATTGGTCACTGTCCAGGCTAGGTCAACAGTGCCAGCCTTCCACCCAGCCTTGGAAAACCATTCCCTTCCCCAGTTCCGGCATTGCCATGAGAGAAATTAGGGTCAGGATGGCTTACGGCATGCCAATGGCTTCAGGGGCTGGCATGGGTGTGAGGTGAGAAACCTTGGAAATAAACAGCTTTCCCTGCACAAGAAAGGTGCCCTGGAGGCATGAGTGGCCCGTGTGGACCCAACTGGAGGACCCTATGCCCTCTGTGGGCAGCTGGAGGGCTCTGAATTTCCCCAGAGGTGTAAGGCATACCCAACACATCTCCTAAGGAGATTTCAAGTAATCCTGACTCAGGACATAGATCTGGTTAAGTGGGGCAGAGAGGAAGACTGGGTATAGACCAGACACAGAACTCTGAAAACTGGAGAAGAGCTCTGTTGGTGGAGTGCTTGATATGCAGCTAGGAGGACCTGAGTTCAGATCCCAAACACCCACATAAAAACCCGAGAACAGAGCTGGGGAGATGGCTTGGCGGGTAAAGGTGTTTATTGCCAAGCCTGACAACCTGAGTCCCCACCCCCACCCTGGCAGGACCCACTGGGTGGAAGGAGAGAACTAATTCCCATGGGTGGTCCTCTGACCTTCACGTGTATGTGGTGACCTAGGTACACACTCCACACATATACACTAGCTGGGTGTTGGCGGCGCACATTTTTAATCCCAGCACTCTGGAGGCAGAGGCAGGTGGGTGTCTGTGAGTTCAAGGACAGCCTGTTCTACAAAGTGAGTTCCAGGACAGCCAGGGCTCCACAGAGAAACCCTGCCTCAAATAAAACAAAGAACAGAAGATGTAAAGAACTGGAAAAGGGGGCTGGAGAGATGGCGCAGCGGTTAAGAGCTCTGGCTGCTCTTTTAGAGGACCCGGGTTCAATTCCCAGAACCCACAGAGCAGCTCACAACTGTCTGTAACTCCAAGATCTGACACCCTCACACATACAGACATACATACATGCAGGCAAAACACCAATGCACATAAGATAAAATAAATAATTTTAAAAAAAGAGAAATGGAAAAGGTGCTCATAATCTCTGGGGTTTCCTGGCCAACTAGCCTAGCCAAATCAATGAGTTCCAGGTTCAGTGAGAGAGGAGACCCTGCCTCAAAAATATATAGTGACGATCAGTTGAGGAAGAAACCTGATATCAGTTCTCCGACCTCTACAAGTACAAAGACATACCCTCTCCCCCACACACACACGCACATGCTTACACACATACTTGAACACACACAGACAAAAGAAAAAGAGACTTCAAGGGCATTTGCTTCCTAAGTCTGGGGATCAGGCAGGGCTTGGCTGGATTTAGTGAGCTCCCTTGGTGCCTGGCACAGGCTGAGGCTGGGGAAAGGCCTGTCCTTTTCCAAGGCCTCCTGGTTGAGCAGGGCGGGGCGGACTCAGGCTGGGGAGAGGGGGGGCCCTCTCAGCCACTCATATCTTCTCTGTTACTTCATCCTCTCCGCTCCCACTGATGCCTCTTTTATCATACTGGGAATGGAGCCCCTGTGGAAGTCAAGGCCAAGGGAAACTCCGTAACCTGGAGCCTCACCCAGCCTCCCTCCTTTACCTGGGTCGCTGTGCTATACTAGCCTGGGGACAGCCATCAGTGCACCAGCCAGCCAGGGAGAGGCTGCCTGAAGAACCCCCATGTGGAGTCCACGAGCCAGGTCCAGGCTGGACTCTGCCTCTCCCACACTGTGTTCTGTGCCAGGAAATAAGTCTCTCGCTTGCCTTTTCGTCTGTGAGTTGAAGCATTGTAGGGCTCAATTGGTGGAGTGTTCTCCTGACATACTGGGAGACTTAAGTTTGATCCTCAACGCCACGTAAACTTGGTGTGAGGACTTATGCCTGTAATCTCAGCACCGTAGAGGTGGAGGCAGGAGGGTCATCCTTTCATACATAGTGAATTTGAGGCCAGCCTGGGCTACCTGAGACCCTGTTTCAAAAGTTAAAAACAAAACCAAATAAAACCTTGAAGCCTGAACTAGGGAATGTTTCTTGTGCTTGGTAAGAACACTGCTGTTGCATAAGCACTGGGTGCTCCCGTGCTGACCCTCGGGGTCCTCTTTTGTGCCAAATGCTAAAAGTCACCTTGACTTGTCACGATCCTGATTTCCGAGAGAGGCGGCATGCTGAGAGTCACCCGCCGACAGCTGACACGTGGCACCTTAGCTTGCTGAGTTTGCAATTCTTCCAGGATGAGGGGTCAGGGTGTCCCCAAGCGAGGACGAGATGGAGTCCAAGCTGGATGGAGTCTCCCTGAGCCAGATCAGAGAGGGCGTCCTGGAAAGTGAGCCCAGCAATGGTGTGAGCCCAGCAACCAGTCACGTAAGCACCGCTCAGGGAGAGGCTGGGAAGATGGCTGAGCTGTTAGGGTGTGCGCTCCAAGTGTGAGGAACTGAGTTCAGATTCCAAAGTCGGGGAGTCGGCATGCTCCCACAACCCCGGCATTAGGGTGATGGCAGCAGATAGATCCTTGGAGCTCCCTGGCTAGTCAGCCTAGACAATTAGTGAGCTCCAGGATCAGTGAGAGACCCTGTCCCCCAAAAATAAGGTGGAGAGCAACTGAGGAAGACACCTGATGTCAACCTCTGACCTCTGACCTCCACATGCACATGTTCACACACACACACACACACACACACACCACATACACACACCATACACACATACCACACACACACACCATACACATACCACACATACACACACACAATATACACACACACCACACACATACACCACACACATACCACACACACACACCACACACATACCACACATCACACACACACACACACACACACACACTACACAGAACTCAAAAAAAAAAAAAAAAAAAAAAAAAAAAAAAAAAAAAAACGAAGCCTGCTATCCTAGCACCGGAAGGATGAATGAAACAGGAGGATTCCTAGTTTGAGACCAGCCCGTACTATATAGTAAGACTCTGTCTCAAAAAAAAAAAAAAAAAAAAAAAAAAGCAGAAAGGGGGGGGGGCTAGATAAACCTTTAAAAAATTAGAAGCGAGAAGCCACCTCTCAATGACACAGGCCAGACTTCTGCCAGGCCTAGCCACTAGGGAGCTCCTGGGAGTAACAGATGGCCGGAAACAAGTCCAATTGACCCTACCCCTCATTGCAAACCACGACTACGGACATGGGAATACCGCTACCCTTAGCTGGGAATACTTAAGAGTTTAGGGGGGTTGAGGTGGGGAGTCTTTTTGTGATCGTGTTGATGAACCCAGGGCCTGCCTTCCACATGCTAAGGAAGTTCTCTGCCCCTGAGCCACACCCCTAGGTCCTTGTTGGGAGATTCTAGGAAGGTGCTCTACCACTGAGCACACACCAGCCCTTCACTGGTAGATTCTAGGCAGGTGCTCTACCTCCTCCTAATCAGCATACAAGACAAGCCCTGCCGACAACAGCTTCAGAGGTCGCCACCCATTAACATGGTGTGACTTCGTGTCCCCATCCCTTCTTGTGAGTGATACTGTTAGGAATTGGTTACATTACCAGAACCTCGTTGGGTTCCTGGGATGCCTGACTGGGACTTAAAACACAAACAAGATGGCCTGGGAGTGTGGCTCAGTGGTAGAGCACCTGCCTAGACTCCCCCAGTGAGGGGCTGGGGTGTGGCTCAGTGGTAGAGCACCTGCCTAGAATCCCCCAGTGAGGGGGCTGGGGTGTGGCTCAGTGATAGAGCACCTGCCTAGAATCCCCCAGTGAGGGGCTGGGGTGTGGCTCAGTGGTAGAGCACCTGCCTAGCATGCACAAGGCCCTGGGTTACCCCAGTTAAAAAAAAAAAAGTGCAAGATGATGACATCAGAAGCCCTCCGCTCACAGAGTCCACACTCCACTATGGCAGACTTGGTGAGCCCTGGGCAGTACTAAATAATGATACGGACAACTCCCACACTGTGTGTCCACGACTCTGGTGGGAGGTCTGCGCAGTCCTTACCTTCACGGATGCTCGCCGCACCCTTAGGAAGGGCCATTGTGGTTATCCTTCTGTCACACGTGAGCGGAACCCTGTGGGTCACTGCACAGCCCTTCACTAGTGGGTAGAGATAGAAGAGATGGAATCTGAGCTGAGGTCGGATGCCCGCCAGCTGAGGTAGTACACATGTGTCATTCCAGAATCAGGGAGCTGAGCTGGAAGAGCATGAGATCAAGCTCAGCCTGGGCTGTGCCGTGAGGTCCTGTTTCAAGGCAGGGAAATAAGTGGGGGCGGGGCTTATGTAGCTCAGTTAATAGAATGCTTGCCCAGCATACACAAAACCCTGGGTTCTTGCTCAGCATGGCCCAAAGTGGGCATGGTGGTACAGGCCTGTAATCCCAGCACTCGAGAGGTAGATGAAGCAAGAGGACCAGAAAGTTAAGGCTACCATTGGCTGCATAGAGACTTGGAGGCTAGGCTGGGCTAGAGAACTTGCCTCAATTCTTAAAACAAGGTCCTGGGAGGGGGTTTAGTTGGTAAAGTCCTTCTTGTACAAGCGTGAGGAGCTGAGTTTGGGTCTTTGACACATGGGAAAGCTAGGCATGGTGCACTCCTGTTAGCGCTAACAGTGGCTGGTTGGGGCAGATCCCCAGTGAGCTCTGGGTGCAGCAAGAGACAATCCCAAAGGATAAGGTGGACAGTGACGCTAGAACACGTGGAAGACACTCAACTTCTGGCATCTGTGTGGACACACGTGTGTATAGACACCATTGTGCAGAGGGGCCTGGAGGCACAGGATGGGCTACAAAGGTAAACTTGTGAATTCTCAACAGACACCCAGATAGCCAGCTGAGCCCCTGGAACAGGCCTAGTCCTTCTCTGTGTTAGGAACAAAAGGTTGGGGTATTTCAGTTCTTCCACCCTGGCATTTGGGAAGGCTCTGGACCATTGTCTCAAGGTGATAATAAACGACACTCAGGGGCCAGGCAGATGGCTCAGGGGTAAAGGCACCCGCTGCCAAACCTGACAATCTGAGTTTGATTCAAAGGACTCACGTGGTGGAACCAACTCCTGAGATCTATCCTCTAACCTACACACACACACACACACACACACACACACACGCACGCACGCACGCACACACGTATGCACGCACGCACACACGCACACATGCACACACAAATTTAAAAGGTGATTTTAAAAATTAAGATAATAAATGGTACTCAAGTCATTTCAGGGTTTAAAAGCTCCCCGGGGGGAGCACGCCTGGACAGGTGGGGGTGCTTGGAAGTTCTGAGGCCCAGCCGGGCTCTGTCAGTCGCTAACCAGGCGGGACACATTGTAACTCGAAGTTAACAAGTCCAACAGTGGCGGTCATTTCCTCCACTGCCTGTTCCTCCCTGTGTCTTCCCCATCTCAGGAAATGGCACCAGCGCCCGCCCAGTGTTTTGAGCCAGAAAACTGGGAGGTAGCTTTGGAGTCTCCTGTCCCTTACCACCCACGTCCCAGCCTGTGCCAAGACCTGTCAATTCTGCTTCCAAAGGAAACGCCAAACCGATCCTCTCCTGTCTAGCTGCCATCCATGTGTCCAGACCGCTGCTTGCCCTGCCTGGGACTGGGACACAGTGCCTTCTCTCCCTCCTTGCCTCAGCTCTGTGGGATGAGAGGCACACACTAATTAGGTCACTTAGAAAGGCTGTAGTGGTGCTTCCCTGAGGTCCTAGCACTGCTGAGTTCCGGGTCAGCCTGGGCTACATATGAAGATTCCAATCTCAAAAGATAATCAGTTGAGAGGGTACACAAGATGGCTCAGTGGGTAAAGGTCATGGTGGCCAAGCCTGCGCTCATTCCCGGGACTCACATGGTAGACAAATTAAACCGATGCTTACAAGTGGTTCTCTGCCCTCGACATGAATGCAGTAGCACACAAACATAAATAAATGCAAAAAAAAACATTAATTAAGGGTTGAGGAGATGGCGCAGTTGATAAAGTGCCTGACATATAAGTGTATACAAGGGCCTGAGTTCAATCCCTAGAACCCACATAAAGATGCCAGGAGGGAGGTTGAGACAGGAGGAACAGGAGGATACTTGGGACTCACTGGCCATCCAGCCCAGGCCAACTAGTAAACTTCAGGTACCAGTACACACACACACACACACACACACACACACACACACACACTTTATTTTTTTTAAATTAGGGGATGGAAAGATGGCTCAGAGGTTAAGAATATGTGCTGCTCTTGTAGAGGACTCATTTGGTTCCCAGAACTCACCTTGGGAAGCTCATAACTATTAGTAATTCTAGCTTCAGGGGATCTGCTGCCCTCTTCTGGTCTCCTCATGCACCTGCACTCATGTGCACAGATACATATGTAGAACACCCCAGCACTTGGGAGGCAGATGCAGATAGATTTTTGTGAAATCGAGACCAGCCTACGTCTACATAGGAAGACCCTATCTCAAATAAGTAAATAGGCAAAAAAAAAATAAGATTATATAAAATTCAAATTAATAACGTAACACCTCAGTTTCAAAGACTGAAAATATAAACAATGACCGAGTGTGGTAGTGTGTGCCTTTAATCCCAGCACTTGGGAGGCAGAGGCTGGAGGATCTCTGTGAGTTCAAGGCCAGCCCGGTCTACACAGCAAGTACCAGGACTACATAGAAAGAATCCATTGAAAGAAAAAAGAAAGAGAGAGAGAGAGAGAGAGAGAGAGAGAGAGAGAGGAAGGAAGTAAAAGAAAAGATAAAGAAGAAAAGAGAAGATATGAACAACATTTAATGATAAAATACCTCAAGAGGAAGCTACTTAATCCTTAGGGTCAAGGACAAAACAAAAGATGGATTTCTCAGCAATGCTGAGGGCTGTTCTCTAACACAAGGAAAGCTCCAGTCATCATCCTGGAGAGTCCGAGGTCTCAGGCCACGCTAAGCAAAGACCAAACGAGATTAATACAGTGATTGAGGAGCATGATTTCCTAAGCATGTAAGGGCAGGGATCCAACACTGTGGAGGCAGATGGTGAGGGTTAGGTATGGTGAGGGTTAGGTGAGCAACAAGCGCCGAGGAGCAGAGATGGCTAAGGAGGACCCCAAGGGGTCAGCCTAGAGGGGCTAAGCAGGCCTGAAGATGACCATCTATCCATAAGGAAAAACACGATGTCCACTGTGGCTAAAACAGAGAGGAAGAAACAGGATCAGCTGTCAGCTAAGATTTCTTTTCAGTACTAAGATTTGAACCTATTGACTTCTAGCTCCTCACTGGGGGATTCTAGGCAGGTGCTCTACCACTGAGCCACACCCCCAGCCCCTCACTGGGGCATTCTAGGCAGGTGCTCTACCACTGAGCCACACCCCAGCCCCTCACTGGGGGATTCTAGGCAGGTGCTCTACCACTGAGCCACACCCCAGCCCCTCAATGGGGGATTCTAGGCAGGTGCTCTACCACTGAGCCACACCCCAGCCCCTCAATGGGGGATTCTAGGTAAGCATTCTACCACCACCGAGGCACACGCCCAGTGCTTTTTTTTTTTTCACTTTTAATTTTGAGACTGTACCTCACTAAGTTGCCCAGGCTTGTCTTAAACTCACTTTCTGTAGCTCAGGCTGTCCTTAAACTTGTAATCCTCCTGTCTCAGCCTTCCAGGTAGCTGGGATTACAGGTTTGGTCGGCTCTGGCCTGAGATTTCACCCTGCAGGCAAGAGCTCCACAGGGTCATACCAGGCAGAGCAAAGATAGGGAGGCCATTCTAAGGATGGAGCAATTGGTAACAGTCGGGAGGCAGCCAGCAGAGAGGGCTGGGAATGTCTAGGCAGACACTGTGAAGGATCCCCGTCACCCTTGGCTGAGAGGTGACAGATGGCCCCTAGTCAGATGTTCACTCCCAGGGGCCCCCACTGGCAGAGTTGAGCCTGCTGGATGCAGCCTTGGGAGCGGGCAGGGTGGAGGGCAGCCTCCCCCGCCGCTCCTAGGCCTGGGAATGTCCGGGCTGGCCAAGAGCCCTCCAGAGGCTGGTGAAAGGTCCACTTACCATGACGGATGGGGGCCCCGCCAGGCCCCGCCAATTAGGCAAGATGGAGTGCCAGGAGTGAGTTATAAATATCCCCGCCGATGGCTGGCCGAAGGAGGAAAATGGTGGTATTGAACAGACTGAAGAAAGTGCCCATTTGAGATGAACAGGCTCTGGGGGGTTTTGAAAACATGTTCTTTCCTCCATCAGGACGTCGAGCTGGGCAGCCACAAGGTTGGTGCCTGAGGGTCTGGCTACAAGTTCAAGTCTGCACTGCGGGTGGGGTCCAGTCTCTGGAAGGTCACTGCAGTCAAAGCTCAGAAAAAAAAATCCTATGCCCCAGTCGCAGGTTTAGCCTGGTTATGGGGGCACCAGGGTGAGAGAGACACACAGCCAGTCATCAACAAGTAGACTGGACCAGCAAGTTGACTCAGTGGGGACGGGAGGCTTGCCACCGAGCCTGACAATCCGAATTCAATTCTTGGGACACACAAGGTGGAAAGAGAGAAGTGACGTCTACAAATTATTCTCTGGCCTCCACGTGCACACCATGGCACAGGCATACACATGTGTGTGTGCATGCAAACACACACACACACACACACACACACACACACACACACACACACACACATTTTGGAAAAAGTAGATATCCGCCCCTAACCTTTGGATTGCCCTTCAGAGCCCTTCACTCTATTGATCCCCTGAAGCTAATAAGCTACAGGACAGCTCTGCACATCTCCACACACATACACGCGTGCCTAAGAACATACAACGTGCAAAAGCAAGACAGTTGGAAACAGAGAGGCAAAGGAGTCTGGCTTTCTCGCTGAGGCTTTGACACACAAGGCTGCCTAGCAGTTATGAAGTCCTGGATCCCAGCCTCAGAATCGTGTAAAATGAAGTGTGGCGGTGCACGCCTGTAATCCCAGCACTGCAAGGCGTTCAAAGTTGTCCTGTCTTGATAGCAAGTTCTAGGCCAGCTTGGGCTACATGAGACCCTACCTAAGGAAAAAAAAAAACATTAACTTATAGATAAATATAGCCTCCACCTGTAGACTCATACACTTCAAACAAAGGTTTCAGGATAGACAGAGAGAAGCAAGGGCTGATGGGAAAGGCAGGCATCATGGCAACCCTTCCCTTCTCAGGGGGTTGGGGACGGTCTCAGAGTCATCTAGAATCTTCTAAGAATGCTTCGAGAGGATACATACAGATGTCGTATCCAGAAGGGTCCTTATGGCAGTTGACAGAGTGACTACAGCCTTGGGTGAGCCTGATCTAGATCCGTGAGGCAGAAACCAGGGCACCACCATGCCCTGCCTCAGGAGGGCCTCGACGGCTCAGCTGTGGCAGGAGTCTCTGGGCACAGCAAGCCTGGTCCACCAAAAGATCTCACAGGGGGCTGGAGATACAGTAAAAGTTCAGCCAAGCTCCAAACAGATCTCTGTTCTTAGCGAAGCATCCTGGGTTGGGGACAAACCCCGGAAGACATCAAGGGCCAGAGCCGAACTAGGATGGGCACAGCTTTTGTGAGCATCCAAGGTCTAACCAGGGACCACAACCCAGGTCATGCAAGTGCGTTGGCATCTATTTCTCCCCACTCAGTAACTGTT
>NW_026735101.1:90000-142500 GCF_949786415.1 Peromyscus eremicus
TGGGTTTCATGTTGTCTCGCTACATTCCGTTTATAGCTGAGGTTGGCCTTGAACTTCAGTCTTCAGCCTCCAGAGCGCTGGGATTAGAGATGTGTGCCACCATGCCTAACTATGAATATTACGCCTGTTGGCAATATTCACAAGGTCTTGTCCTATCTCCCCTTGTCCTGAAACTCCCGGTAGGTTTTCTAATGTTCCCCTGCAGCCTGAGGGAAGTCATTGGTGGGTTTCAGTAACGTGACCTGCTAAGACCTGCACTACTAGGAGATGGAAAAACAGCTCAGAGGTGACACTCACTCACTGCTCTATCAGAGGAATGGAGTTCTGATTCCTGTATCCACAAGAGGCAGCTCACAAATGCCTGCCTAGCTCCAGGGGATCCAATATGTCCTTCTAACTCCCGTGAGTACCTGTACTCACCTGTGCACAAACACATACAGACACACATAAGTAGTGGTGGAATTGGGGGGAGGCAGTGTTGACAAGGGTGAGAGATGTCATGGTGATAGGAGTCTGTGCCAGTCACTTTCTGTCACCATAAAAGATTACATTAACCTGAACAAACCAGCTTAATGAAAATTAGATTCATTTTGGCTCAGGGTCTCCAAGTGTTCTCTCCACCTCAAACAGCTCCCTTTCTAGAAACCTGTAGCAAGACTGAACATCACCATGGCAGGAGGAGCAGGCATCTGAAGAGGCTGCCCACTTCACGGTGGCTGGGCAGCAGAAAGACAGAAAAGAAGCTGGGAATAAAGCACATCCTTCAGAGAACCATTCCTCCCAGTCACTTCCCACCTTCCACACTTCCTACCTCCTCCCAAAGCCCATCAGGTGATGAATCAATCCATGAGTTAATCCCATGGTGACATCAGAGCCCTTGTAATCCAACTGCTCCCCAAAAGCCTAGGATGGCCACGGTCATGTGCACCTGTAACCCCAGCCCTGGGGTGGAGACGGAAGAGTCAGGATCTCAAGGTCATTCTTGGCTGCATAGCAAGTTTGGGGCTAGCCTAGGCTACATGAGACCCCCATCTCAAACAAAACCAAACCAGAGCCCCACCTCTGAACAATGTGTTGAGGGTGGAGCCTTTAACCTATGAGCCTTTAGAGTGTATTTCAGATCCAAACACCTCAGAATAGAACCGGTGACAAGAAAGGATGGTAGGAGTGGTGACGAGGATGGTGTGCTGGTTAGTTTTGAATGTCACCTCAAATCACCTGAAAAGGGAGTCCTACTGATGAATTACCTAGCCCAGGTCGGCCTGTTGGCATGTTTGTAGGGGGTTATCTGGGCTGATGATTGACAGGTTATCTTGACTGATGCTTGTCATGGAAAGACCCAGCTCAAACGTGATCATCGCCTTCTAGTAGAGGTCTAGATAGAAGGGCATGGAAGAAGGCAGACTTTGCTGTTTTGCTCACTTGGCCTTCACTCTTGCTGATGGGCTCATCTACTCTATTCCTTCCTTTATATTGGGACCAGCTCCTTTGGGCCTTGTGGTAGTTTGAATTTAACTGGCCCCCATATTAAATAACCCCAATTTAACTGGATAACGCCCAGTGAGTTAGTCAACTTCCTGTTGCCTGCAAGATGTAGGGCACTCGGCTGTTTCTCCAGCACCATACCTGCCTGCATGCTGCCATGCTTCCTGCCATGATGGACTGAGCCTCTGAAACTGTAAGTGAGCCCCCTCGATTAAATGTTTTCTTTGTAAGAGTTGCCATGGTCATGGTGTCTCTTCACAGCAATAATAAACCCTAAGTAAGACAGGCTTCCAAAGTAGATCGAAGAGCAAAGACTTGCCAGAAATCCTCCAGGCCTTTAGTACCAGATTGGGTCTGCTGAGACATGCAGCCTCTTGGACTTGGCAATGCCAGGTTCTGGGCCTCTGTGGTGTGAGGCAACCATGGATAGAGGACTCCAACCATATCTTACAAGCCAGTCTAATAAATCTCCTTTTAATATGTATTCAATCCAAGGGTTCTGTTCTTCTAAAGGGTCCTGAGTAACACACATGGCAATGGGTAGAAACAGAAACAGCGATAAAGGAGCAGAGGTTGATATCAGGTGTCCTCCTCAGTTCTACTTGGGGGTGTGTGTGTGTGTGTGTGCGCGTGTGCGTGTGCGTGTGCGTGTGCGTGTGCGTGTGCGTGTGCGTGTGTGTGTGTGTGTGTGTGTGAGAGAGAGAGAGAGAGAGAGAGAGAGAGAGAGAGAGAGAGAGAGAGAGAGAGGGTCTCTTGTTGAACCTGGAGCTTGCCAAGCTAGCTGGACTGGTGGGCTGGCAAGCACAGAGACCATTCAGTCTCTACCTCCCTAGTGCTTGCATCATAAACATATGAACTAAGGTCCTGATACACCTGCCTGGAGCTCAAACACAAAGTAAGGGGCTGGGGTGTGGCTCAGTGGTAGAGCACCTGCCTAGAATCCCCCAGTGAGGGGCTAGGGTGTGGCTCAGTGGTAGAGCACATGCCTAGAATCCCCCAGTGAGAAGCTGGGGTGTGGCTCAGTGGTAGAGCACCTGCCTAGAATCCCCCAGTGAGGGGCTGGGGTGTGGCTCAGTGGTAGAGCACCTGCCTAGAATCCCCCAGTGAGGGGCTGGGGTATGGCTCAGTGGGAGAGCACCTGCCTAGAATCCCCCAGTGAGGGGCTGGGGTGTGGCTCAGTGGTAGAGCCCCTGCCTAGAATCCCCCAGTGAGGAGCTGGGGTGTGACTCAGAGGTAGAGCCCAGCATGTGGGAAGCCCTGCACCACAAAAACAGAAATAACTGAACCAGAGGTCACAGAAATCTTGGTCCAAAGTGAGGGACAGGCTGTTAAGAACAAATCTCTAACCCCTAGATTCCAGCTTGGAGCCACCAAAGGTCAAGGGTGAGTTCTCCTAGGCTGGTCCCTTTCCAGGTATCTGACCTAGCCCAAGTCCCATCAAAGAACCTCCCACCCCCATCCCAAGAGGAAATGCCAGTCCAGACCTTTCTATTCCTTTAGGCCTGAAGGGTTCCCTCCACTTCCAGTCCAGGCCCACCCTCCCCAGCCGTTTGGGCCACGAGCCGAATCCCACTCCACCCAGGCCAGGGCGAGAATTCCGGCCACACGTCCCTGTGATGTGGTCACGTTGGAAAAATGTTAATCAAATACTCTCCTCCATGTTTCCTTTCTTTCCCAGGCTGGATTCCTAGAAGACAGGAATTTATGGTGTGAGAGTTCCAGACCCTGCAGACCCGTAGCCAAGGTCAACAGCAAGAGGCGGGCAAGGCTGCCAAGCGTGGAGGGGAGCTGGGACTTGAGGAGCTGGGTGCACAAAAGACAAGAGTAACATGCATTAACAAATCCCTTCTGAGCTGCAGGTTCCCACACAGGTTCAGACAAGTGGCTGCCAACCGGGCCTGAGTGAGCCCCTTGATGGGGAACAAGCCCTCTCTTGGAGACAGAGCCGGAGAAGCTGGTGGGAAAATCATCAGGGCTGTCTCAGGCCGTGAGTGGATCTAGAAGTAACCCTGAGTCTAAGCCACAAGCTCAGCAGCACCCCTAAATTCAGATGCTATGTAAAATGCTAACTATGTTCCCACTCCCCTGACTAGCCATTGGAATAGGGAAAAGGCACGCAAAGGCTTCACCTCAGCTCCCCGGGGACTTCTGAAGTGTGTAGTCTGTTTGGTGTTGGGTGGCTTTAGGTTTTTCAGGATGCTAGGGATGGAACCCAGAGACTCACACATGGTAAGAAAATTCTCTACCACTGAGCCACACCCCAGCCCCTCACTGGGGGATTCTAGGCAGGGGCTCTACCACTGAGCCACACTTCAGGCCCTCACTGAGGGATTCTGGGCAGGTGCTCTACCACTGAGCCACACCTTAGCCCCTCACTGGGGGATTCTAGCCAGGTGCCCTACCACTGAGCCACACCCCAGCCCTCACTGGGGGATTCTAGGCAGGTGCTCTACCACTGAGCCATCTCCAGCCCCTCACTGGGGGATTCTAGGCAGGTGCTCTACCACTGAGCCACACCTCAGCCCCTCACTGGGGGATTCTAGGCAGGTACTCTAACACTGAGCCACACTCCAGCCCCTCACTGGGGGATTCTCGGCAGGTGCTCTACCACTGAGCCATACCCCAGCCCCTCACTGGGGGATTCTCGGCAGGTGCTCTACCACTGAGCCATACCCCAGCCCCTCACTGGGGGATTCTCGGCAGGTGCTCTACCACTGAGCCATACCCCAGCCCCTCACTGGGGGATTCTAGGCAGGTGTTGTACCTATAAGCTACATCCCCAGTCATCCTTTTTCTAAGTTACCCAGGCTGGCCTTGAACTTACTCTGTAGTTGAGTCAGGCCTTGAACTTTTCTTGTGTTAGCCTTCCAAGTGACCAGGATACCAGTCCAGAGTCTGAGGTCTGGACAACCCATACATCTTGCTAGGAGGGGCCAGGACACCTTCTCACATACCCTAGATCCTTGGCAGCAGGAAACAGGTTGCTCCAGCCTCCTCCTGACTAGAGGTGCCACCTAGGGGAGCAAGGGGAGGTGAGAGGGGTTGAAACACCACGAATTCAAACTCAGATGAACTGAACCTATGGCAGTCCCCACTTCAGCAGTATCAACTCACGGCCGAGACTCACCATGCGATGGGTATCTGGGGACCTTGAACAAGACAATAGAGGCTTCACCTCTGAGTGGGAGGTTAAGAGACAGACAGGCAAGTCAAGGGTTGGTGACCGTACGTGAAGCCATTGAAGGGCTAAGTTCCTGGGGTAGGGAGCACTAAGGACCGCTCTGGGGTCGTGGAAAAAGAGAGGACAGAGAGAGTGTCTGGAGGTAGGTGCACTCTGGTGGGCAGCTGGAGTTCACAAGGCGGACAGGGAACAGGGGGTGGGGAGGGACATTCCATCAGAGCCTACTGTATGTGCAAAGGCTCCGAATATTTATACCTTGGTAAGACTTTTCATATAAATAAATTCTCAAGTTAAAAAAAAAAAAGACCTTTGGCAAGCCACATGTCTGGATCTCTTGCTTGGAAAATGAGTCTGTTGTGTCCAGGAGTCCAGGGCCAGCGGAGACTGTGACCTGACATGTCTCAGGTCTCTCTCCCACTCAGCTCCTCGGAAAGCACTATACCACATACCCCGAAAGGTGTGCTCCGCTTCGTTCTGACCCTGACATTCTCGCCTGCCTCCCCCAAACAAACTTGTTAGCCCCAAGCCAAGTCTTGACTTGTCCTCTGTGCTGCTCTAGGGAGGAGACGAGAGGGGCCAAGCGGCCCTCCAGTGCCTCTGTTCCCTGAGTGCCTGGAGTAGACAGACGCACCACCGTGAGCTTCTGTTCTGTATTTTACGCCATTTTTGCTATTGAGACCAGCCTCCTCACCCTGTAGCTCGGGCCTCAGACTCACAATCCTCCAGTCTCAGCTCCTTAAGTGCTGAGATTTACAGGTGTGAGTCACCCATACCCGGACTCACGGTGTTTGTTTTTGTTTTTGTTTTTTTAATTGATGAGTATGTCTGTGTCTGTGGGAGTATATGAAAGAAGGCTTTGGGTCCCCTGGAGTTGGAGTCCGAGGCAGTTCTGAGTTACTGTGTGATTAACGGAAGGGTAGTATATACAGTATGGATTGACAATGGGCACAGCAACTGAGTGACTGATTAGACCGTAGCCAGCATGAATATATGTTAAGTGACTAACGGAGGGTAGTGTATACAGGGTGGATACACTAGTCACCAGTGATCTGATGACTGAGCTAGCTACTGAGTGACTAACGAGAGGGTAGTGTATACGGTACGGATTCTGGGTTCAGAGGGATGATTCGCACCTTGAGCAGGATGGAGTAAGGTAGCAGAAGTGTGTTTCATCACACTCCTCAGAACAACACACAATTGAAAACATGAATTGTCTGCTTCTGGAATTTTCCATCTCATATTTTCAGACTGTGGTTAACCACGATGAACTGAAAATGAAACTGGATAAGAGGGGAGAGCTGCATTTACTCCGTCATGTGGGTTACCATTTCCCTCCTGCTTCATGGGCAGCTTTTCTAAGGCATCCGGTGTGTGTTCTTGTAAAATATGGGTCACCGGCCACAACCAGTGGTGATGCGGTTTCCTTGGGAGGCTGAGGAACACGTCTTGGAGCCAGGTAGACCTGATGGTTAGGCCATGTGTTAAATGTGCTAAATATGGCTGGAATGCTCACTTTCAAATAATTCTGGGTTGGTTTATGTTACGGCAATTTCAGTTTAATTGCTTGGAATCTGTATCACTGTTGGGGGCGCGGGAGGGTGCCCTGTGATCAGGCAGACAACTGGCATCATGTATCTGCCTGGCATCACTCCACAGCGTCACACCAGCTCTGCAGGGAGTGCACACAATCCTCCGGGCACTATGGAGGCAAAGGCAGAGGGGTCAGGAATTCAAGGTCATCATCCTCAGTGATTAGTGACTAAAGGAAGGGTAATGTGAGGCGGGGCCAGCCTGGGCTACTGTGAGCCCACATCAAAACAAAAAGCAAAACCCCGGAGTATTACTATCCCGGGAAAAGATCAAAACTCGAAATTTGAAATAGTTTCTACTGCATTTTTTTTTTTTTTTTTGCATCATCATAAGGGGGGTGATGGTCAAAAGGGGCCGGCGAGATGGCTCAGTGGGTCAAAACACTTGCTGCCAAGACTGTCAGTCCTGGGTTCGATCCCTGGGACCCACGTAGTAAAAAGAGTGAACCAGTTCGTGCACATTGACATCACACACACACACACACACACACACACACACACACACACACACACACAATTGGAAAAGGCAGCTCCAGAGGGCCTGAAAGCGTAGACGGAGTCGCCACAGTAAATCGGTGGAGAATGTCAATGGAGCCCTGGGGTGGGAAAGGACTTCGGAAACAAAACTGAGGCAGAGATCATGCGCGGGGTGCAAGTGGCCAGTCTCCAGCCTTATCCACCGGGAGTGGTTTTCCTCCCGGACATAGCGGGGGCCCTGCCCACTCGGTGAGTCATGGGCCCTCTGGGCTGGCAGCTTGGCCCGCCCTTCCTGTCTGTACCCAGTGAGGAACAACCTGCAGAAGGGTACCTTATCTCCCCCTCACTCACCGCCAACAGACATGAGGTCAAGGCTGGGACTGTGCGGCGGGGCGGGTGGGAGACCAGAAACAGGGGAGGGTCACGGAGAGGTCAGAGGTTGCCAACAAAGCTCCATCCCCCTGAAGCTGTCACCTGCTCTGAAAGCATCTCGTTTTATGCCCTCACACAGGACAGTGGGGACAAGACAGAGGGGACAGGCCCTAAAATTCCCCAGGACCCTCTTCTTATACCTTCCCAGAATGCACTCTGGCAAAGCATGCAAAAAATTGGTGCTGGGGCACGAGCAGAGGCCTCCACACAGGCAGGGAGGCCCCTTAGACCATTGGTTCTCAACACGTGGGTCATGACCCCTTTGCGGCTCGTATATCGGATATCCTGTGTACCAGATATTTACATAACGATTCATAACAGTCGCACAATTACAGTTACAATTATTTCTTATAATAATAATTTTATGGTTGGGGGTCACCACCGCGTGAGGAACTGTATCTATTGCCCACCGCCTCCATTTTCTTTCAGCCCTTCTTCTCTCTCAAGCCTCTTTTCTACACCTAGCCTGATGTTTCTCTCATGAGGGTTTCTGAGTTGTCCTAATTGTGACATTCCTGCCCCTCTTTCAACTAGCAGCCTACCCACTCCCCCTCCATAGCCTCTCTGTCCTGGACCATTAGACCCTTTGGGGACTTCCTGTCTGTAGTCTCTCTGTCACCCCTTCAGCAAGAGAATCCACCTGGTTCATCTTTACATCTGTGTCTCGATGCTGTAAAGATATATAGAGAGAGATAGATATATAGATATATATTGGTTTTTCAAGACAGGGTTTCTCTGTGTAGCTTTGGAGCCTGTCCTGGAACTCGCTCTATAGACCAGGCTGGCCTCAAACTCACAGAGATCCGCCTGCCTCTGCCTCCCGAGTCCTGGGATTAAAGGCGTGCATCACCGCTGCCCTGCTCGCCGCTGTGATATTTGCTGAATGAATAAGCGAATGTACCCATTTCATAGAGGGGAACATACGAGACCCCAACGACTTGTGGCTGTGGTTCACTTCTTTGTGAAGCACAGATATGGCTTCCCAGAAGAGCTTCTAAGAGGGTGTTAGCTGGTATATGGGCAGCCTCAGGCCCGACCTCAGGCTCCTGTCTACCTCTGGATCCAGGTGAGATGGGGTGGGGTGGGCACGCAAAGAAGTGTCAGGGTGTGGTGCCTGATTTACGATGCAGGGAATGATGGGGCCACTTGGCAAGGTGGCCACGCATGGCAGACCCTCAGAGATAAGAGGCCAGAGGTATGTCAAGGATGTAAACACCAGGCACCGGGCACCGGGCACCCAGCTCCCCGTACCAGCCGGAGACGCAAGACAGCCATGTTGGAAGGAAAGAAGCCCCGAGGTTTCCCAAGGCCAGGTACAGCTCTCTCCCTCCCCTGCAGCAAGCTGGACCCCTAGTTCTTCCCTGCACTCTATCCACCATGCCTCTTACTATGTCACCCCGTCCCCATGTGAACCCAGCCCAGCTCTACTCAGCTCTCTGAGCACACTGCAGGCCCTGGCATCTGAGTGCCCACTTCTGACCTCACCCTTCTCATAGCTTGCTTCCTGGTACCCTCAGGATAATATCCGAGCCTTGAGCGGGGATTCCATCTTCCTTCTCACACCTGCCAGTCCTTCACAGCTCCGCTCATCCATGCCTTTCCCTCCATGTGCCTGAAGCTCCCGTCCATCTCTGCACATTGCAGACACGGTTCCTGGTCTCTGATCTCTTTCTCAGCTGGCAAACTCCTACTCAACTTTCAAACCCCTAGGCCAAAGCTGGAGACATGGCCAAGTGGTTCACGGAGCTTGCTGCTCTTCCGGGGGACCCAAGTTCAATTTCCAGCACCCATGGGAGGTGCCTTACAACCTCCTGTAACTCCAGCTCCATGGGATTTGGTGCTTTCTTCTGACTTCTATGTGTATGCATGCGAGCGCGAGCGCGCAAATGCACACACACACACACACACACACACATATGAAAATAAAATAATTTCTTTAATTTAAAGGCAGGGGCTGGAGAGATGATTCAGCAGTTGATAGCACTTAATTCTCTTACAGAAGACCCATATTGGAAGCTCACAACAACCTAGAGCTCTAGTCCCAGGGGGTCTGACTCCCTCTTCCAGACTCCACTGGCTCCTGCATGCATGAGGTGCATATAAACTCAAGGGCTTGGAGCTAAATCCAAGAGCAGCGCATCCATATCCTCAGAGCTGAGAGTGTCCCACAGTCACCACTCTGACACCCTCTCGGAGAGCGCCCTCCACGGCACCGAGACATTCCTGAGGGATGGAGGAGTTGGTAGCTAGCCAAGCGCCAGGTGTTTAAAGAAATACAGATGACCCTCACCTAGTTGGTTTGCATTGGGAATCTGAGGCCAGCCTAGGCTGCATAGTAAGTCCTTGTCTCACAATAAAACGTGAAGGGGCTAGAGAGATGGTTTGTTGGTAATGCTTTCTCCTCTGTAAGCCTGAGGACCTGAGCTTGGATCCTTGGCACTCATGTAAAAAGACAGGCATTTATGTCTTCACAGTACTGAGAAGGTAGACCGGAGGGACCCCTGGGGCTCGCTGGCCAGCCAGTCTAACCGAATGGGTGAGCCCCAGGCTTCATGAGAGACCCTGTCTCAACAACAACAACAACAACAAAATGTGGAGAGCCATCAAGAAAGGTACTCAACACACACACACACACACACACACACACACACACACACACACACACACGGAGAAGGGGTTGAGGTGTAGCCATTCTATGTGTATGTATAACAAAGTTCAGGGGTCTCAGTGGTCGTCGAAGTTAGACTTGGCACCATTTTGTATTGTTGGTGTGAGCTCTCAAAACCAAGATTGGCCGGGCGGTGGTGGCGTACGCCTTTAAACCCAGCACTCAGGAGGCAGAGGCAGGCGGATCTCTGTGAGTTCGAGGCCAGCCTGGGCTGCAGAGTTCCAGGAAAGGCACAAAGCTACATGGAGAAACCCTGTCTTGAAAAACAATATATATATCCAAGACTGGAGGCTTCTAACTTTAAACCCCTCAGAGTTGGAAAGATCTGGAGCCAGCCCATTGTGTAGAGGGTTAGACTGAGACTCCGGATGGGCATGGCTTGAGGCATCTACTTCTCTGGCTCCCAGACTCACAATGAGCATCAGGGTTTCCGGCTGCATGGGTGAGTAGGGACAGAGGGACCCCATCTCTTGCAAACATCCCTTCCCCAACACTTGATCTCTGCCCTAAGACTTCCCAACTACTTTCCCAGGCAGGTGGCACTGCACGGGAGGGGCCTCGCTGGACCCAGGACGCAGCTGGCAAGGGTGGCCTTTCGGCCCCGGCAGCCACCCAAGTATGTGGCCTACAGTGTGGACGGCTGTTCCCGCGGCGTTCCCAGAGCACACACCAAGGAAAACATGGAACGCTTCTTGGATGACATAGTCTGTATCTGAAGTTGTGCATTCCTGCGGAGGGCAGTGAAGCGTGGATGGGAGCTGGCAGGAGGAACCTGGGCTCTGCCGCGCCTGCGCAGTCCTGACTCTGGCGACTGGGCCTTCCCATGGCAGTGCCCTGCAAGTCTGCAGCATCCAACCTGTGCACACAGCCAATGTCCCCAGACGGACAACTGCCTGCTTCCATGTAACCTTCGCCATAGGAGGTCCCTAGTGAGTGACCTTCCTTCACACTCAATTGAGCCTTCCCAAACTGGACACACTTTGGAGTATGCCCAGGCCTGGGAATGAGCTACAATATCCTGTCTTACACTGAGAGGGGCCCTGCCTGTAACTATCTCTGGACACAGGGTCCCTTGGGGGAGTTGACCAGCATGTGCTGTGCAGCTTCAGCGGGTGTCTCAACCTCTAGCTTCAGTTTCTCCACGTCATTTTTGCAGGGCCACGTGCGTGCTAGGCAAGTCCTCGCAGGGCACGTGACATGCTCATAGAGGCCCGAGGTGGACAAGTGTCTTCCTCAATTGCTCTCCACCTTATCTTTTCTAAATTATATGTATTTATTTATCTGTATGTGTGCACATGTAGGGGCCATGCGTGCCATGGTCCCATGTGAAAATTAGAAGACAGCTTGTGGCAATCAGTTCTCTCCTTCCTCTACATGGGTCCTAGGGGGTCAAACTCAGGCCATTAGTCCTGGTGGCTAGCGCCTTTACCCACTGGGCCATCTTGCTAGTTCCTCCACCATATGTTTTGAGACTGGGCCCCTCACTGAATCCAGCACTCACCAATTGACTAGAGTAGCCGGCCAGAGGGTTCTGAGGATCTGTCTGTCTCCACACACACTCCTCTAGGGTTTTAGATGCATCCAACTATGCCTGGCTTTTTTGTGGGAGCTGAGGATCTAAACTCAGATCCCAGTATCTGCATGGCTGAGCCATGTCTCCAGCCACAAAGCCAGCCCTTGTATAGCCCTTCTGTAAGCCAGATAGTCCTCGAACTTGTGATCCTCTCTCTACAGCCTCCCAAGTAACCGGAGGGATGGGACCTGCGTCACCAGGCCTGGCTTCTACCCATTTCCATTTAGGACCTGTTGGACAGAGCCTAGGGATACCCACTGGTCTTTAAATAAGTC
Organism: Peromyscus eremicus; assembly: GCF_949786415.1. Lineage (NCBI taxonomy): Eukaryota > Metazoa > Chordata > Mammalia > Rodentia > Cricetidae > Peromyscus > Peromyscus eremicus. The sequence goes on from NW_026735101.1 coordinate 101,681, forward strand.
TGGGCCGAGGGCACCTGCCTTTGGGAATGCATGGACAGGAAGGGGCATGGTGGAGCCCTCACCTCCTGGAAACGCCTTCTGTTTCCCACTTGCTACATGTGATTGGCAGGACGGACGTTCACCTGGCCTCAGGGTGGTACCCAAGCTGCTGTTTGCAGCTGGAGGCTGAAGCTACCGAGGTGAAAGATACTAACTCAAAACTCAGGCCTGGAAACAGAGCCCGTAGGGGACGCTAGCGGTTACAGCTCAGGTGTTTTGGTTTGGGGACTTTTGAGGGAGAGTCTGATGTCGCCCAGGTTGGCCTCAAACTCAATGCGTATCTGAGGGTGACCTTGAACTCCTGGTCCCCTTGCCTCCACCTCTCAAGCACTGGGATCCCAGGCATACACTACCAAGCTTGGTTTATGAAGTGCTGGAGACGGAACTCAGGTCTTCGACTAGACAAGCGCTCCGTCAGAGCGCTTCACCAAGCCCACACACTCAGATTTTATCCAAATGGCTTCTGAGGTCCAGCTAGGAAGACGGGGTGTTTGGGGAGATGGGAGAGTCAAACTGCTATGGGCCTCACTAATCTCAAGCGCCCCCTACCCTTGGGACATTCGCATTTATGTGAGGTATTATCATGACTGCCCTTGGAGACCCAACCTCTGTGCCTGGTCTTCTAACTCAAGGAGTTTGAGATTCCAAATCTACCCCCCCCCAGGACATGTGTAATAACATCCAGACTCCAGACATGAGACAGTGAGGAATCCAGAGCAGAGCAGGCAAGGCCTCTAGTCAGGGTCAACCACAGTCCAGAAGAGAGGCTGGGCCATTCCTTGGCTCTCCTGACCTGCCGGGCCTCCTGCCTGCCCTCCTGCCCAGCCTTACTCACTTGGCCCGAGGTAAAGCCTGGAACCAGCCACATCCGGCCCAGCCGTCTAAACAGGCCTGAGGCCCCAGAGTTTGTTGGGCCCAAGGGGAGCCCAAAATAACATCTGAGTCAATGTCCCTATAGACAGCCCCACCGCCAGGGCCCAAGGGGGGGAGCCTAGAGATAGCCCAGAGACCCAGACTGATAACCAAAGCAGGTCAGGGAGTCACTGGCTCTGTGGGGGCCTCAGCCAGTAGCCAATGGTGCCCGAGGACCAGCAAGATGGTCAGAGTGGGGAGACGGAGGCTTTTTGAGAATTAGGGAGGAGGGGGCAGCCCGACTCAGGGGTCTATGATCAGTATAACTATACCTAAAGGCCCTGGGAGGTTTGGAGTTGACCACACGATAAGGAAGGGACTTGAAATTCAGGGAAAACCCATAGGTCCACCTCACAGACGAGCCGGGGATGGTCAGGCTGGCAGATGGCTCAGAGGGTAAAGGTGCTTGTCACTAAGTATAATGGCACGAGTTTGTGCACCTGGGACCTCCATGACGGAGGAGGAAGAAAACCAACTCTTGACAAACTGTCCTCGGACCTCACATGTGAGACATGACACTCACCCATACACACACACACACACACACACACACACACACACACACACACCACAAATAAAGGTTGGGGTCCTGGAGAACTATAGAGGGGACCTTCAGCATAGCCCAGAATGAGAAAGAGACTCCCTCAGAGAGCCAGATCCTGAAGGGTGGGCTAGTTCTGATCAAGGAAAAAAATGAAGGAAACGTATAAGAAGTCCCTAGACAGGTGACAGGGGCCGAGTGGCCAAGAGCTCCAAGAGTCATCCCAGCATCAATCTGGGGACCCTCCGCCCCTTGGCAACGGTTAGATGCACATAGCCCAAATGACCCTGTCATCTGAATACCCACCCTCACACTGCGTCCCAACAGCCACATATGCCCGCTGACCCCTACATGCACCCAGCTGACTAGCAAGGAGCCGGTAGAAGGGACTGTCCATACTGAGCCATCTGCATCTTCCCTCCAGGGAAGGCCCAGCCTCCAGACAACCTGAGTCCAAAGCAGATTCTGCCAGGATTGGGGGCACACTGTAGGCCAGGGACATTGAATACTCATCCTGAGGTGGGCTGAGCTGGAGGTGCTATGTTATGAGACCCAGGCCTAGCTTAGGAAGAGTTATATAGCCTCAATTCTTCCCCAACCCTGGTCCAGGCCATGTCATGTCCCTACATTCCCCACGTATAAAATCCACGGTGCCCCAGCCGGAGCAGGAGTCTGATACCTGAGTCCCCACTGGCCTAATCCCCCCAGCTTTCCTGAGCACAGCTCTGCTGTTCTTGGCTGAGAGCCCCTGCTGAGCCTGGCACAGCCTGGGCTCCATGCCCACCTGTGAGTGAGGGCTTGGCAGTGGCCCAGCCGGGGCAGTGGACATCATGAAGGACTAGAAGGAAGGCAGGAAGGCAGCAGGGCCCCAGCTTGGGCTCCGGGCCTTGCGATGTGAAGTTGGACTTAGTCTGACGCCCCCCCCCCCCCTTGTCCAGTGGAAGTCTCGAGGATCCTTCTCAGCTTACCTGGCAAAGAACACGGACAAGTCCTGCACGCCTCGATTTCTGAAACCAATCAGGGCTTCCCCGAGAGAGAACAAACCTGAAGAATTAGAGGAAAGCCTTGGTCCACCCTCCCCTAACAGGCCCCCATTGATTTTCTAACATGTTCTCGGCTTTGAGCCAAGTAAAAAAGAGTTCTTCACTCGGCCCCTTCCCACTGTTCAGGTTTCTTGGAGAGGCCCAAAGCCAGCAAGCTGGAGGGGAAGCTACAGGGAGAGCCCAGGCTAACAGCCGCTGAGTCGCTGCTACCCCAGGGCAGGCATACACGACATTCATGAGGGCTTCCGCTCCCCAGCAGAATCCTGTCCATCCGATGAGGAACCTGTCTTGGGGGATGGGGGACGGGGGGCGGGGGTGGGGGAACAGGACTCTGCGTTCAGGTTCAGGGAGAGACCCTGCTTCAAAAAAATAAGGCAAGGAGTACAAGAAGAGGGCACCTGATACCCTCCTCTGGCCTCTGCATGCATGAGAGCACATGTGAGCACATGCACATTGTGCTCACACTCGCATGCGCATGAACACACACACACACACACACACACACACACACACACACACATTCTCTCCAACACACATATACATATTTCACTCAGGAAAAAATGCAGCATAGTTGAGTAAGTGTTCCCTCTGCTCCTCAACAAATTGCACAAACCTCATTTCTGAATATTTTTAAGTCATTTCCACCCAGTTCAGGATGAACCCTTGTGAGGTACTTGGGCAAGAGCAAGGTCATTCAAGACACAACTCTCACCTCTTGCTCCCACGTAGACACTGCCCGTCTGATTGTCCTGCTGAGTTGGACTGCCTCGGAATCCTAATTAACTACAGAGCTGCTGTCTGCCAGGCACCTAGGACCCTTGAACGACTTGAACTTGGTGCTCTGCGCCTGTAGTTCCAACTACTCAGGGGCTGAGCAGGAGGATCAAGAGTTTAAGTTTTGGGTAGACTATCTTAAGACCAGCCTGGGCAATTTAGTAAGACCCTGTATCAAAAAGAAAGAGCTGAGGCCTTGCCTTCCATTCTCTCTCTCTCTCTCTCTCTCTCTCTCTCTCTCTCTCTCTCTCTCTCTCTCTCTCTCACACACACACACACACACACACACACACACACACACACACACAGAAGGAAAAGGAGGAGAAAGAGAAGGTGAAGAAATGAAATAAGTAAATAAAATTTAAAAAGGGAGCCAGAGATCTAGCTCAGTGTAGAGCCCTTGCCTAGAATCCCCCAGTGAAGCCCTGAAGATAAGGCTTGGAAGCAGAGCCTTGTCTAGCATGCAGGAGGCTCTGGGTTCAATCCCCAATACTGGAAAAAAGGGGGGAGGGATTTTTTTCTAAATGATTAGAGAGAAGCAGTTGGAAAGACGAGGTGGGCTTTGGCAGGCTTTGGGAAATCTAGAAGGATAGGTAGGGAGGCTCCTGGGACATTCCCAGCTACAGTCTGGGGATCCCGAGAGTGGCATGAACAGGTAGATTTGTCCGACACCCTCTGGAAAAAAGAAGCCAGTGGGGAGAAAAAAAATAGTGCACCCCACCTTGCTTCCTGAATCCTGGCAGACGTTAGGAGTGACTCTCAGGCTGCGAACCATGGGCTTTGATTAATCCCAGGGCCTGGAGGAAAGAACTGTGGCTGTGGAGGCAGGCTTTGCAGCTAGTGACCCAGGAGGGAAGAGTACTTTCCAAACAGTAATGCCACCAAGCTCAGGGAGGCTCAGGCAGGCATCCTAAGGCCTGAGTCTGCTGACATTTTTAATGTTCTCTTGGCGCACACCATTGTCCTAAATGTGAAAGGTTAAGCTAACTGGCTCCTGGAATAAAACACAGAATGTCAATGTAATCTTTGGGTAGGCAAGGGTTGTTTTGTTTTGTTTTGTTTTGTGACAGGGTCTCATGGAATCCGGGCTGGCCTCAAACTCACTATGCAGCCAAGGACTTTGAACTAATCCTCCTGCCTCCACCTCCAAGAACTGGTATTATTAGTATGCACAACCATGCCTAGTTTATATAGTGCTAGGGATGGAACCCAGGGCTTTGCACATGCTGGGCGAGCACTCTACCAAACAGGCTATATCCTTAGCCTTTTTTTTTTTTTTCTGTCCCTCTATGTAGCTCAAGCTGTGACCTCCCAAGTGGGGTTGGCAGGTGTGTGCTGCCAAGCCTTACCCAAAGCTGTTTAAAGCAGGACCAAAAAGGATGCTCACACTAGAGGGAAAAAAATGATAAATCTGATTTCTTTAAGCATCAAGAATATGGGGCTGGGACAATGTCTCAGTCCATAAAGTACTCGGGATGAAGACCCAAGTTCAATTTCCCAGAACTCTAATTTTAAAAAATAATTTAAGATGGACACGGTAGCAGAACCTTAAATCCTAGTACTGGGGGATGTGGAAATAAACAGACCCCTGGCGCTTACTGGCCAGCCAATCTTTCTCTAAATACACAGTGAAGACACCTGAGGAATGACAGCCAGAATGTCCACTGGCTTACACATGCACCTGCACACACACATGCACACAAACTCTGCACACACACACACACACACACACACACACACACACACACACACACACATATCAAAAATGTAAATGAGCATGGAGGTACATGTCTGTAATCTCAACACTTTGGAAGCCGAGGAAGTAGGATCATGACTTCAAGGCCATCCTGGGCTACATGGCAAGGTCCTGTCTCAAAAAAGCAAACTTCAGAGCCAAGTGTGGTAGCTCACAACTGTAAAATCCCAGCAGCTAAGGCTGAGGCAAAATGATTGAAAGTTCAAGGCCAGTTTAATGCAGTGTAGGCCTTCCTAAGCTACAGGATAGCCCTATCTCCAAAACATAAAAAATAAAAAGCAAAGACTGCTCAATACAGACATGAAGAGAAAGCTCACACGGTGAGAGAGAGCAGGAATGAATCCCTGGGAGAAAGAGAAGCAGATAGGAACACATGGAGGGGTAGGCAGGGGGAGGAAGAGGAAGAAACATGGGGAGATAGAAGGGATGCAGAGAGAAAGGGAGGGCAAGGGGGCATCCACTCAAATACCTACCCGCCATCTATCTGTTCATCCATTCATTCATCCATCCACCTATCCATTCACCTACACACTCACTCACTCATCCATTATCCACCTACCTATCTATCCACCACTCATTCATCCATTCATTCATCCATCCATCCATTCATCTACACACTCACTCACTCATCCATCTATCCATCATCCACTTATTCATTCTTCCATCTCTCCATCTATCTGCTAATATATCTTCTCACTGATCCACCATCCACCTCATATATATATATATATATATATATGTATGTATGTATGTATGTATGTATATGAAAAAATATACACACATATGTGAGGAAATACATATACATTGTATATAATCTGTCCGTCACTTACCCCTGCATCCACGTGTCCACTCATCCACACAACCATCCAGACATAGATACATTCACCCACCCATGTACCCACCATTGTTTTCGCTTTCCCCTTCCCTCTAGGCATGGATTCTGGCCATAGACTATACAGTGAGGAGCGGAGACACAGGAGGACCAGGAAAGCCCCGATTAGGAGCACTTGGGTGGGGAATACAAACTTCAGACAGCCAGACGGAGGCAGGATAGGCTTTAGGAAGTCCCACTCCCCATCTTCTCCTCTCTCTGGGGGAGTTTGCATATCACCCCCTTTCCCTCTACCTCCTCAAGGATCCAAGGATGGAGGAGTTCTGACAGCAGAAGAACATGATGGACAGTGGCCTGGGCAGGTGATACCCACAGAGGCTGGCTGAACACACATGCTGCAGCCTTCCTTGTGGTGTGTGCATACAGGCCTCCTCCTTTCTCCCTCCTACCCCTCCCCTCCTCCTCTTTCCCAGCCCTGCTCTATCTGCAAACAGTAACTAAGGAAAAGATGCCAGACCTGGCCTTAGGTTCAGCTTTGGGTCACCATCACTTTACTGTTTCCTAGCTGTGAGGTTTAGGGCAAATTGTTTCACCTCTTCAAACCTCGGTGTAGTCATCTGAAAGACGGGAGGGTTGTGCTCTGAAATTTGATTTGATTTTCTTTTTGTTTGGGTAGAGCAAGGTCAACAAAGAGGGCACATTGGAAAAGGCATTGCCATTGAGCTACTCTGAGCAGAGCTTGATGGCACACATATATAATCCCAATGCTTGGGAGCTGGAGGCAGGAAGACCAGTAGATCAAGGTCATCTTTGGTTACATATAGCAAATTCAAGGCCAGATTGGGCTACATCATACCCTGTTTATACATACATGTGCTGGAGATGTATTTCTGTATGCTGTGAATGTGTTGCTCTGATTGATTGATTGATTGATTGATTGATTGATAAAATGCTGATTGGCCAGTAGCCAGGCAGGAAGTATAAGTAGGACAAAGAGAGAGGAGAAGGCTGGGAAGTGGAAGGCTGAGTCAGGAGACACTGCTAGCTGCCCGCCATAAGAAACAGGATGTAAGGATACCAGTAAGCCACGAGCCACGTGGCAAGGTACAGATTTATAGAAATGTGTTAATTTAAGATATAAGAACTAGATAGCAAAAAGCTTGCCATGGCCATACAGTGTATAAGTAATATAAGTCTCTGTGTGTTTACTTGGGTCTGAATGGCTGTGGGCCCCGGCAGGACTGGAGAAATCTCCAGCTACATACATGTATACATCAAATGTCTGGGGATGTGACTAGTAGGTAGACTGCTTGCCTAGCAAGAACAAGATCCTGGGTTTGATCTCTAGCACAACACAAATCCGGCACAGTGGTGCACACCTATAATGCCTGCACTTGAGAGGTGAAGTCTGGAGAATCAGGAGTTCAAGGTCATCTTCAGCTACATGACAAATCCAAGACCAGCCTGAGCTACAGAAGATTTTGCATCAAAAGACCAGTGCTGGCGGCCAGAATGGTGGCCAAGCAGCTTTAAAAGCACTTGCTGCTCTTTCAGAGGGACCTGGGTTTGGGTACCAGCACAACCATCCTGATTCTAGTTCCAGAGGATCCAGTGGTCTCTTCTGACCCTTGTGGGTACCAGGCACACATGGGGTACACATATACACATGCAGGCAAACATTTATACACTTAAAATGAAATATGCAATAATATTTTTTCGAGGCAAGTTTTCTCTCTGTACCCTGGCTGTCCTAGAACTTGTAGACCAGGCTGACTCAAACTCACAGATCTGCCTACCTCTGCCTCCCGAGTGCTGGGATTAAAAGTATTCGCCAGCATCCCTGGCCAATGATTTTTTAATTAAAAAACAGGCTGATAAGACAGCTCTACTGGCAAAGTCACCTCCCCCAGGAAGCCAGGAAGCCACGGGCACAATCTCATACCTATTTTCTTTCTATCTTTTTTTCCTTTTCTTTTCTTTCTTTCTTTTTAATTTTTTTTGACAGTGTCTCTCTATTAGGTAGCCCTGGGTGTCCTGGCACTCACTAGGCTTGAACTCACAGAGATCCACCTGTCTCTGCTTCTCAAGTGCTGGGATTAAAGGCATGCATCACCACACCCAACCTGATAGTTATTTCCTATGCCAGGAAACTCTCCATATACATGGTTTTGAGGGATCAGGGCTTGAAAGCTGACTGGGGAAGAACAGACCATGTAAAGAAATAGGTAGGGTAGTAGTATGGCCACCTGCATCCCCAGATGGCTTGGCATCTAATACTAATACATCTAATAATACTACATGGCACTCGCCTTTAATCCCAGCACTTGGGAGGCAGAAGCAAGCAGATCTCTGAGTTTGAGGCCAGCCTGGTCTACAGAGGGAGTTCCAGGACAGCCAGGGCTACACAGAGAAACCCTGTCTTGAAAAAAAACAAAGATAGATAGAGAGAGAGAGACAGAGACAGAGACAAAGACAGACAGACAGATAGACAGATAAATGCCATGTGACCAGAAAAGACTCTTCCAACAGGTTATGCAGGTACTAGGCATCTCTTTTCTAACACAGACATTTTAACTATTTCTCACTATGTGCATCTCATGAGAACCACACCTCCAGCTGTGCAGGAACACAGATGTTCAGCTCCCAGGACACTGCAGAAGTTGTCATGGCCAGGGAAAGAATCAGAGCCCCACAGTCTTGATCTAGAATGCTCTCGGTGTACCTGGGCCTGGGAAAGAGGAGTCCCCTTCTCAAGTTCCTAAAAGCTCTCAGCTATGGGTTAAATTATGTCTTCCTAAAATTTCTTTGTTGACATCCCCATCCTGAGGTATTAGGACAATGGCTGTATTTGAAGACAGAATCTCTAAAAAATATAATCAGGTTGAATGAGATGGAAGTGTGGATAGAGATCTCCTATAACAGAATGTGTGTGTGTGTGTGTGTGTGTGTGTGTGTGTGTGTGTGTGTGTGTGTTTTGCTGTTTTGCTTGTTTGCTTGCTTGTTTGTTTGGGGACAGGGTCTCTCTATTGGTGTTTTACCTTCTTCATGTGTGTCTGTGTGAAGGTGTCAGATCCCCCTGAAACTAAAATTACAGAAAGTTGTGAGCCTCCATGTGGGTGTTGGGAATTGAATTGAACCCAAGTCCTCTGGAAGAGCAGTCAGCGCTTTTAACCACTGAGCATCTCTCCAGTCCCAACAAATGGCTTATTAACAGAGTCTTTCAAGAACCCAGGGCCTGGTAGATCCTAGGCTAATACTCTACCACTAGGCCACACCCCCAGCCCCTCACTGGGGGATTCTAGGCAGGTGCTCTACCACTGAGCCACACCCTAACCCCTCACTGGGGAATTCTAGGCAGGTGCTCTACCACTGAGCCACACCCCAGCCTCTCACTGGGGGATCCTAGGCAGGTGCTATACGGGTAAGCCACACTCCAGCCCCTCACTGGGGGATTCTAGGCAGGTGCTCTACCACTGAGCCACACCCACAGCCCCTCACTGGGGGATTCTAGGCAGATGCTGTACGGGTGAGCCACACTCAGCCCTAGGGCCCTTTCAAATGCCAAGTTACAGCCCATCAGAACAGGGTGGCATTCATATAGCAGCTCCCACACAGCAGCTGCAGATCACACGGAACAGAGAGTCAGATAGGAATAGACCAGTCCCAACATAGTGATGGCGTGACCTGGGACTTCTTAACTTCAGGGCTGAGGATGTGGCTCAGTGACAGAGCACTTGGGTGGCTTGCATGAAGAGCTGGATTTGCTGCTGTAGCAATGCAATGAAATAATAATAAAGTTGGGGGGAGGGTTGGGGTGGTGGCTCAGTGGTTTCACAGCACTCACTGCTCTCCAGGGGGCTTGAGTTTGGTTCCTAGCACCCATGTTGAACAGCTCACAACCATCCGTAACTACAGCTCCAGGAATATGACAGTCCCACTCTGGCCCCAGGTACACCTACTCATACTTGGCAAGTGTGTGAATACACACACACACACACACACACACACACACACACACATTAAATTATGGGGCCAGAGAGATGGTTCAGCCATTAAGAATGCATACTGCTCTTTCAGAGGACCTGAGTTTGATTTCCAGCACCCACATCACAACTGCTTGTAACTCCAGTCCCAGGGGATCCAACTCCTTGGCTCCCTGCACTCACATGCACATGCACACATACATACATAATTAAAAATAAAAATTAAATTAAAGCCGGGAGGTGGTGGCGCACGCCTTTAATCCCAGCACTCGGGAGGCAGAGCCAGGCGGATCTCTGTGAGTTCGAGGCCAGCCTGGTCTCCAAAGCGAGTTCCAGGAAAAGGCACAAAGCTACACAGAGAAACCCTGTCTCGAAAAACAAAAAAAAAAAAAAAAACAACAAAAAAAAAAAAAGAATCACTAAAAATTAAATTAAAATTGGGTGTGGTGGTATACACCTATAAAACCAGCACTTGGAAGCTTAAGGTGGGAGGACCATGAGTCTGAGGCCAAACTTGGACGTATAGAGAATTCCAGGTCAGAAGACTAGGGAAAGCATAAGGTCCTGAGTTCAGATCCCCAGCAACCAGGCAAAAGCTAGGCACAGTGAGTGGCATGGTTTGTAATCCCAGCGCTGGGAGGTGCCCTGGGCCAGTCAGTCTCAGCAGTTGTGAGCTAGCTCCAGGCTCAGTGAGAGACCTTGTCTCACACACTAGTGTGGAGAGCAATGGAGGAAGACACCAGACATTCACCTCTGGCCCCCGCGTGCGTGAGAACAAATGTGCTCACAGATGTCGACATGCACTCACATATGCACGCACATACCACAAAGAGATACATATACACACAATAAAACATGGTAATGGTGATTTAAAAAGCGTTCCAGGTCCCTAGTTCCAAAAACCACCCAGCAGCAGCCACTACAACAAGACATTGTGACTATTTCTTTTCTTTCTGTCTTTGGTAGAAACTTTGATCTTTTCCAGGCCATTTGTATTGGGCACAAAGTTTTCTCCCACTGAAGGTGGCGGCCATCATCTCCATGGTCAGGACAGGAAGCAAGAGCACTCTACAGTGGGCTATGTCACTAGGCTGCACTGTTCTGTAGGTTAGTTGCATCAAATGCACTTTCCACTTATGGTGTTTTCTATTTATAATGTGGCCATCGGCGTGGAATCCCAAGAAGTCCAGGAAAACCTGCACATAGCTCTATAACCTGCATACAGTTGTGCTGTGCACACGGCTCTAGAACCAGCATACAGCAGTGCAGTGCGCATGTATCTGTAACCTGCGTACAGTAGTGGTGCACACGGCTCTAGAACCTGCATACAGTAATGCGGCACATAGGTTCTAGGCTCTAGAACCTGCATACAGTAATGCGACACACAGGTTCTAGAGGGCTGAGCTTTTGCACCTGGTGCTTGGGTTCACCTGCTCACATGTGTTCATTACACTGAAATAAGCTGTTTTCTATTTGTATGTGCCTATGTGCATATGTTGGATGTTCTTGGGGGGGGGTGCACATGTGGGTACATGCATGGGTGTGTATGCATGTGTGTGCTTGTTCATGTGGGACTGAGGGTGTGGCTCACTGGTAGAGCACCTGCCTAGAATTCTCCAGTGAGGGGCTGGGGGTGTGGCTCAGTGGTAGAGCACCTGCCTAGAATTTCCCAGTGAGGGGCTGGGGGTGTGGCTCAGTGGTAGAGCACCTGCCTAGAATCCCCCAGTGAGGGGCCAGGAGTGTGGCTCAGTGGTAGAGCACCTGCCTAGAATCCCCCAGTGAGGGGCCAAGAGTGTGGCTCAGTAGTAAAGCACCTGCCTAGAATCCCCCAGTGAGGGGCTGGGGTGTGGCTCAGTGGTAGAGCTCAGCCTCAGCTCATAGAGCACTGGCCCTGTATGCACAAATCCCTGGGCTCCTTCTATACATACGGAGGCAGAGAGAGAGAGAGAGAGAGAGAGAGAGAGAGAGAGAGAGAGAGAGAGAGAGAGAGAGAGAGGCTCTAAAGTACTAAAGGCCCTCCACTAAATCCGTGGCACAATCTGCATAGCGCAGGAAGGACCCTGTCCTCTGAGTCCTCATGTGGTAATTCGGGAAGGGAGGCTGGATCAGCTCCTCTGGGAAGCTCCAGCAGCAGCGTGGGTGGTCTGAGGGCAAAGGGCCCTGTTAGGTCAAGGCTGCCTTCTGCCTGCCCGCTCTGGGGTCCCCCTCTCCAGGGACTTTGGTGATTGCGTCTCTACCTGTATAGAATCCGGCCCTTGGTTCCCGGGACTTGGGGTTCTTGGGGTCCTCTCTGCCTGTCTCCCCTTTGAGAGATCCTGATCAAAGATACTGCTCAAGAATGCGGAACCAGGACCGAGGAGCTCGGCTAAGCTGGAGCTGAAAGGGAGCCCCTGGATAGTCTTCCCAGCCTCCCACCCTGCATCCTGGCAGCTGCCCTTATAACCCCCTGGGACCCGCCTGGCGCCACAGGGATCAGACCAGCTGAGGGTTCGGGCATGGGTGGAGGGTGCTACCCTGGGCGGGGAAGCAGCTAAACGTGATGTGGGGATGGAGACCAGTAAAATGCAGGAGGAAGTGAGCCCCACACCCTGCCGGGCGGTGTTCCCATCCCAGGCCCTTGGAAAGGCTGCTGGGCACGCAGCAGGCTGGGGGAGACGGCAAGAGATAAGCACCCTGGGCGAGGGAGAGGGCACGGTTTGGCAGGTGGTCTTCACGTGAACTTCAACCCTACTAGTTCCTGGAACCTGCTCTGGGAAGCCGGGGGTGGGGGTTGGGGGTGCACAGCTCAGCCTTGGGTCCTCCTAAGTACCTAGGGAAGCTAGGTTTATGGTGTCCAGGTCCTGAGCAGAGTAAATGCCCCCTCCCCCGCAAGAGACTTTGCACAGTGCCTTTATAGTCATCAGAAAGGGCAGGACATTGAAATGGGAGTCTCACTATATAGATCAGACGGGACTCAAACTCATGATCACCCTGCTTCAATTCTCCAGGGAGCTGAGATACAAGGCATGCTGCCACTGTGCCTTTGACTGACCTGGAGCTGCCCTAGTCTGTTTACTTACCTGCATAGCAGGATAGTTGCCCTTTATACCAGGGTGAGCGTATGTCCATCCAGAATCCCTTCCTACCCTCTCGGCTCGTTTTCAAGCAGCATCCCAGGTGGAAAGCTGAAAGCCTGAGACGGTGTCTTTCTTATGAATTAAGAACAAGTATCAGGGGCTGGAGAGATGACTCAGTGGCTAAGGGCACTTGTTGCTCTTCAAAAGGGCCCCGGTTCAGCACTCAACACCCAGCACTCACAGGCTAAGGCAGAGGCTTCAGAAGTCTGGGGCCAGCCTGGGCTACATAGCAAGACTTGGTTTCAAAATAAATAAAACAAAATGGCACGGAGGTGGCCAGGGTGGTCCACGCCTGGGATTCCAGCATGTCAGAGGCCGAGGCAGGAGGATCACCATTTGGAGGCCAGCCTGCACTACACTGTGAGATTTTGTCTCAGAAGAAGCGGGAAGGTGGTAGTGGGAGGGTTGAATGTGTGAAGTACTTGCCACATGAGTATGAGGACCTGAGTCCAGATCATGAGCACCCACATAAAAAAGCCAAGCAAGGTGGTGTGTGCCCTTCCTCTCGGCGCTGGGGTGGCAGAGACAAAAGGATCCCTCGGTCTTGCTTGGGGAGCCAGCCTAACCTAATTCATGAGTTCCAGGCCCAGTAATTAAGAGGATATTTGATGCTGATATGTGGCTTCTACATGCATTCCCATACATGTGCAAACACACTTGTGGTACACACACACACGCACGCACGCACGCACGCACGCACGCGAGTATCGCGAAGGGACATCAAGACCCAATGGCACATGTCCTGGGGCTAAAAGCATCCCAATCTCTTAGAAGTCCCCCCCCCAACCCCCGCCAGAGGTGGTTCAGATGTGAGCTGCCCAACTTCAGCAAGACTCCTGAACAGACTCGGTATACACAGAAGCATGCAGGGCCAAAAAGTATGGGAGAGTTCAGAAGGCTGGGGTGTGGCTCATTCGGTAGAGAGCTTGCTGAGCTCGCACACCGTCCTGGGTTCCAGCCTCTGAACAGAGCCTGGCGGTGCACCTCTGCAAATCCCAGACCTCAGGAGGTAGAGGAGGAGGTTGCAGAAGTTCAGAGTCACCTGCCACCAACTACATAGCAAGTTCAATACCAGCCCAGGCTACATGAGACCCTGTCTCAGAATAAATAAGTGTGGGTGAGGGAGGTACTGATGAGGCAGGAGACTGGTGTCCTCAGGGGATGCTGAGATTTGGGACTCAGGGAGAGGGTGCAAGAGACTCAGTAACTGGGATAGAATTCGTTGTCACCCTCCTTCACAGCAGGGGCTTAGAGTTAAAGTCCAATAGCTCTAAGGAGATGGGAACTAAGCTCTTTCTGTGGGTGTGTAGACGGGCCTCTTAACCCCTCTGTTTATAAACTGGGATAATAATATCCCCGATCAAAACTAGAGACGTGTTCTCTGTAAACTGTTAAGTGTCAAACACATGAAAGACGTGTTCTGGACTCCTCCATCCCGGGTCCCGCGGGGAGGGGGTGCACGGAGCCCAGTCCGGCATGTTCTGCTCCCCCAGACAGCAGCAGACAGTTCACGAGGCGATATGAAAACATCGAGTCCAGGACACCCCCCCCACCCCCCTATCCCCAGGCTCACGGCTCACATGGGCCAACGACCCAGACTGACAAATGATCCAGACAGACAAACAGCCGGGGCTGGGAGAAAGTGCTAGGTTACTAGGTCAGAAACAGGCTGCAAGCAGGAGCCAGGGCATCCCAGGGCAGCAATGGAGGGCGGACACGAGTGTGTGTGGGAAGGGACTTCTTTCTACACCTGCCCTTCAGCAGGCCGCCATCACCGACTTCAGTTTGCCAAATGGTGCCGCAGACTGTCCCCACAGATAGGACTCTCTGTTCGACTGTTGATGTTTTTCCTCTGTTTTCTGTGACACCAGGGATGAGACCCAGGGCCTGGCATATACTAGGCAAGTGCTATACCACTAAGCCACATACACAGTCCCTCAATGAAGATTATAAGCAAGCACTCTGTTGCTGAGCCACACCCCAGCCCCTCACTGGGGGATTCTAGGCAGGTGCTCTACCACTAAACTACACCCCCAGCCCCTCACTGGGGGATTCTAGGCAGGTGCTCTACCACTGAGCCACACCCCAGCCCCTCACTAGGGGATTCTAGGCAGGTGCTCTACCACTGAGCCACACCTCAGCCCCTCACTGGGGGATTCTAGGCAGGTGCTCTACCACTGAGCCACACTCCAGCCCCTCACTGAGGGATTCTAGGCAGGTGTTCTGCCAGGGAGCCATACTTCCAGGCTTCTATTATTATAATTTTATTTTAAGCCAGGGTCTCACTATGTAGCTTTGTCTGGCATGGAGCTCACAGTCCTCCATGCTGGAGCTTTAGGTACCTGCCTCAGCTGGCTCCCAAGCTCTATCTTGCCTTACACCCTCACACAGAAGGATCTGCATCCATGTCTTAGCATGTTACCTCCCCATCCATCAGAGTTAGGTTGCCCCCATTGTCTCCCATGCCCTCTTAGTTTAAACCTTCCCTTTTTTTGCCAGGGCCACTGGCCACCTTGTGTTATCAAGCCCTTAAAAGTAGCTAGTCCAAAAGAAGATATACTATACATGTAAAAACACAGCAGTTTCAAGAGTTAGTACAAAAAAAAATGCAAAATAACTTACAATTTCATATGAATTACCAGCAAAATGATAATGTTTCAAGTATGTCGTTTAATAAAGCATATTATTAAAATTAATGTTTACTTTAGGCTTCTTATTATTTTTATTTATTTGAGTGTGTGTGTGTGTGTGTGTGTGTGTGTGTGTGTGTGTGCCACATCTTGCATGTGAAGGTCAGAAGACAACTTCTGGGAATGAATCTCACTTTCCACCTTGAGATTCCAGGGATCGAACTCAGATTCTCAGGTTTAATAGCAAGCCCCTTTACCCACTGAGCCATATGACTGGCTCTGGGTTTCTTTTACCTTATGGATCTAATAGGAGATTTAAAACCAGAGGAAGGAGCTGGCCTTAGTGGTGCACGCCTGTTGTCTCATGCTCAAGAGGCTGGGAGAGGTCTCAGGTTCAAGGCTCGCACAGGCTATGTAGTTTAAATGAGTGTCCGCGAGCTGAGAGCCAGTGTTTACGTGAAGCTCTGGGTCCCATCCCTGGCTCGCAGCTTGGGAGCTGGGGAGCCCAGGTCAGTCAGAGAAGGAAGGCTAAGGGAGTTCGTTGAGTCAGTCATACAGGGCCTGGGAGGTCATATTCAGAAGCCTGGATACTGAACTGGCAATGGTGGTGAACATCTAGAGACAGACCTGGGAGAATCACAGGTTTCAAGGCCAGCCCGTGCTACACATAGTAAGAAGTTCAGAGCTATCCTGTGCCACTTAGCAAGACCCCGGTTGGAAATAAAAGATAAAGAGGGCTAAGGATGTAGGTCAGTAGTGAAGGGTCAGCCTAGAATCTGCCAATAAGTCAGGGGCTGGGGGTGTGGCTCAGTGGTAGAGCACCTGCCTAGAATCCCCCAGTGAGGGGCTGGGGTGTGGCTCAGTGGTAGAGCACCTCCCTAGAATCCCCCAGTGAGGGGCTGGGGTGTGGCTCAGCAGTAGAGTGTTTTCCTAACCAATGCAAAGCCTCAGATGTTACCCCCAGTACTGCAAAAGAAAGAAAGGAAGAAGGAGAGAGAGAGAGAGAGAGAGAGAGAGAGAGAGAGAGAGAGAGAGAGAGAGAGAAAGAAAGAAAGAAAGAAAGAAAGAAAGAAAGAAAGAAAGAAAGCTGAAAGTTATCGGAATGGCTACTGAGGGTCTCTGCACAAATTGCTGATGTTCTTAGAGCCACGTGAAAGCTGTATTTTCTGTCTGTCCCTCCAGAAGAGAGCACCAGAGGAGCAGGTACCCATCCCAGACTTAGCCCAAGTGACTCTCCTAAACACCCTTCAGCCTACAGCGAGCTGGGCACCCTGTAGGCACTGGAATTTGTCAATGATCTTGGTCAAGGGCGCCCAGCCACACTCAGGGAGTCGTTTTTGTAAATGAGCTCATTTCATGGGACCGCTATCCAGGGAGGTGGTACTGAGCAGTTGAGGACTGCCGGATTTCTGGAATGTTCCAGCAACTGGCTAATGAATGGATGTCAGCCCATGACTGGCATTCCTAGCATCTGCCCTGTTGCTACATGTGCTGTGTGAACTTGCATGGATGGATCTGCCCCCCCCCCCACACACACACACACACATACACACACCGCTCTGCAGGTCCATGGAACCTTGTGCAGCCCGTAGGAGTCAAGCTACGACACCAAGTTCCAGAGATCAAAAACTGGAGCACGGAGCAGGGCCTTGGCCCGGCAGCCTGAAGCCTCTCCTGGCAAGTCCTCCCTCTATACCTCTCCTGGATCCCCACAGAAAGCCTCTCCTGCTGGCCCCAACCTCTTTCCCAGTCCTGGAATTAATAAAACTCCAAGCAGACTGTGGTTTGCAAGTCTACGAGCCAGTTCCTGCCCGCGTCACTACTCCAGGAGGAGTGGGGCCCAGCTCCCCACCAAGCATCCCCGCTCTCCTCCATCTAGGACTAGGAGCCTCAGGCCCTGACCATGGCATAGTCCCTGTTCCCATCAAGGGATGGCCTGGGGACTTCGGGCCCTTGAATCTTCTGTACACCCAGCACATCTCCAAAGAAACACACTACAAAAGGTGCACATGTGCTGTGCGGTTTCTAGATACTTCCTGTGTTCTCTCTCTCTCTCTCTCTCTCTCTCTCTCTCTCTCTCTCTCTCTCATTTTGGGGTTTTTTTAGCTGTTTGTTTGCTGCTTTGTTTTTAAGAGTTTCATGTACCCCAGGCTAGCCTCAAATTCACTACACAACAAGAAGCACTTTGGACTCCTGATCCTCCTGCCTCCACCTCCCTGAGGTTCCAGGAATGAACCACTACACCCATATTGCCATGTAGCCCAGGCTACCCTGGAGCTTGCTATCTAGCTCAGGCTGGCATTAAACACTCTATCCTCCTGTTCCAGCCTCCCAAGTGCCATACTCGGCTTTGAGAGGATTCTCCTATCATGCCCTCCCCGCTTTCCAAAATTCTGGTGATAGCATGGGAAAGGGAAAGACTGCCCGGAATCTCAGGTTGACCCAGTAGAGACTCCATCGAGCCAGACAACTACACCACAAACAGGACAGAGCTTCCAGAACTAGCTTCAGCCTGTGGTACTGTCGGTACCAAACGAATACAGAACACTTCTGGGCACAGGGCAGAAGCACACGCCCACACTTTTTCTGTCTTTGTGACCATCTACTTGTTAGGCGTAACGGCCATCAGCTAACAAGTGAGGCAAGCGAACGCTGCGGAGTTGTCCCCTAGAAAGCGCTAGAACTAGCTGCGTACAGTGGTGCACACCAGTCATCCCGATACCCAGGAGGCTGAGGCCAGAGGATCAAGGCTAGCCTGGGTTGTATAGTGAGACTGTGACCGTGTTGAAGGAAGGGAGGGAGAGAAGGAAGGGAGGGAAGAGGAGGAAGAAGAAAGAAGGAAAGGGGGGAGACAAAAGAAATGGGGGGAAAAAAGAAAGAAAATCAGAGACCCAAAAACCAGCCCAGGTCCACCTAAGCCACCTGCCTTTGATCTCTCCCCTCCTGGCCACTGCTGTCAGATCTGCAGACTCCTCTATGCCCTGTGCTAGACAAGATATCTTTGTCTAAAGTGGCCCTCTGAGCCACTTCCTGCAGGAGAAAGGCCCCAGGACACACGGTCAATTTTTTCCTCTGACCAACTATTACCTAGAGCAAGCAACCATCTTTGTCTCCTAGCCTCTGGCACCCACATTTTCTTCATACATGCAGGGGTCTTCCCCTGACCTACCCCTTTACATCCCCAAAACCTCCCAGGGTCCCTATATGCTCAGGGATAGGGTGGCCAGGGCACTAAACTAACTACGAGCTTTCCTGGTGGGTGCTTTCTGCTGGTTCAGCAAAGGCTGCCCCCTTCTGGCCATCGGAGGAATAGCACCCTCAAGCCTTCCCAGAGGCGCCAAGAGAAGCGGGTATCCAGATCCAGGCTCTTAGCACTGGACAGGTGGTGAATAAGCAATAATAAGAATACTGAGTTAATAGTCGTCTGCACAGAGCTCCCACCTCCATGCTTCCCACCAGGCACTTGGGATCCAGTTTGACCTCTGCTGGACACTGGTTTGCTCAGGGGTGGTGCAAAGCTATGCCCGTGGCCCGTGCAGAGCCAACCAACACCTTATGCAAGGATCATCCCGGAGCCCTAGGGAGACGCTAAATACATGGCTTTCACTCCCAAGCCGTTCACTTGACCTCGGCCCCTTGGTTTCTGCAACCATAGACCCTAGACTTATGCAACACCCTTTTCCTGGCTACAGACAGATGGCTAAGACCTTGTCTCAACCACGATGAACCAGATCGTATGTCAGGGTCCCTATTCTGTCCCCAAAATGCCCCACCGTGCCACACTCATCTGATTTTTCTCTCCCAGCCAATTCTGCCTGCAGACTCTATAGGCAGACCCCCCCTTATCCCCAACAACCTTCCCAATCCAGTTTTGGGTAAGGTCTGTCTTTAGCTAGGCTTTGGGGTGTCGGGGTGTCTGTAGGGCCAGGGTGGGAGCTGAGGCTCGGGACAGCTGGCCTGTGTCCCCACACTGGGCCTGGGGCCCAGGCAGAGGGGCGGGGGCCTGGCTACTCCAGCCTTGGCTAGGGCTGGGATATTTTGGCCAGGCTGCCTGGGCCCTCCCTCCTGCTTCCTCTCCAGAGGGCTGTCCTGGCAAAGGCCCCCTCGCACTTTCTGGCGGGAACAGGGCCAGGAGCAAGCAAACAGCTACAGAGAGAAAGCGGGAAAGCGATGGGGGGAAAGCCGCGCACGCGCGCGTGTGTGTGTGTGTGTGTGTGTGTGTGTGTGTGTGTGTGTGTGCAGGAAAATAGACCCATGGTCCAGGCAGATTCAGCCTAGGAGGCTTGCAAGCCTGGCCTTTCGTAATTGCCCCCTCCCCCGCGACCCCCTCCCCCGGCTCCCCCTCCTCCCGCCCTCCTCCCACCCGCCCTCTCTCCCTCCCTCCTTCCCTCACAGCAGCCTACCAGGCAGCAATTACGCTTTGGGGATAAAACGAGGCGCAGAGAGCAGGCTGGGGCAGTCCTCCCCGAGATGGCGGGTCTGACAGCGGCAGTCCAGCAGCCTGGAGTCTTGCTGATCTTCTTGTTCAACCTCCTCCATCCCGCGCAGCCTGGAGGTAAGGGGCCCCTCGCCGGTCCCACGCTGCCCCTCGCCGGTCCCTCGCTGCCCCTCGCGGGTCCCACGCTGCCCACCTCTGCGGGACTCAGCTAGCCAGGTGACAAGTCTGAGGGGGGATCCCGGAGACGGATGAGCCCTTCACCTCCAGATCCCCCCTCCTCCAGGCAGAGTCCTGGGAACTGTCTCCTCCAGGGAGCCAGCTCCGCCTAGGGGGTCCTGTCAAGCATACATTCCACAAATCAGGATGGTCCCTACCCTCTCTCTGTCCAAGCTCGAGGCAGGGGGCGGTCCTATGAGCCACCTGGGTGCTTCCCCAGTGGGGGCAGTTTGCACACCTGTGCACATACCAGCCCGGGGAGAGACAATCCTGATTTGTCTTTGCTTGGGAATGTTGGGATTCCGCGTGTGTGTGTGTGTGTGTGTGTGTGTGTGTGTGTGTGTGTGTGTGTGTGTTTCATACTATGTTGCACAGGTGTCAATGTGAGGGTCTGACCGATCATGTCCCTGAAGGAGGAGTATCTGGGAAAGGTATGAAGGTCTGTTCATAAGTCCATTCCTAGACAGGTGGAGATGGAGGGAGGCAACTGTGAAGTTGTCTGGTGGGACCTGCCAAAGTCCAACACACGGTTGGGCATGGTGAGCCACACCTGTGATCCCAGGATGTAAGTTCAAAGCCAACCAGACCTCATCTCAAAAAAAAAAAAAAAAAGAGCTGAACTAAACGAGGATGAAGGATGTCTCACTTGGTAGAGTACATGCTAAATGTGCACAAAGCCCTGGGTAAACTAGATGGGCATGGTGATGGATATCTGTGTGGTGGCCCAAGGATCAGGAATTCAACGTATGGTTGGCTACATAGTGAGTTCGAGGCCACATGGGCTACATGAGGTTGTTTCAAAAAACTAAAATAAAATCTTCAAGAAGTCTGGTGCCCAGGTGAAGGCTGGAAGTCACTGTAAGTGTGTGCAAGTCCATGCCCGTAGGAGGGTTTGCTGGGGTGGAGTACAGGCCAGTGGGGGGAGCTGGGGAAAGTGCCCATCTCCTGGCAGACAGGGCACAGCTGGTGTCCGAGGTTACACTGAGCCTCAAGTTATCATTATGATCATCTGATACGTGTCCGGACCAGGCACACTGGGTTATGGGGGAAGAAGGGAACTGTCCCCAGAGGGAAGGTGCCTCGAGCTATGGGGAAAGAGGTGCAGCTCATGAACCATCTGCTGAGGTAGTCTGGTTGGAGACTGGTTTCCATAAGAGACCTCCTCATCGTCGTGGGAACCTGAACTTGAACTGGGGACAAGGGGCTGCAGGGCAGGGTGGGGCGGGGCAGGGCGGGGCTGTGGTCAGAGGCCGGGTGGGAACAGCAGCTGTTCCTTGATACTGACCTGCTCAGGGCAGGAGCCCACTCTAAGACAAGAGTTCCTAGACAGGGACGAGACTGAGGGTTGTGGGTACCGACAGGAGGACCCTGCAGCTGCAGCAAGCCAGTGGTTAAGAGTAGTGACTCCGGGTCACCTGACCCTCCTGCCCCAGACATGGACATCTAACATCCTAACATCTGCCCACCTCACCCCACCCCACCCCCTGATACTTATACTAGGTCATCATAAAGAAACTATTATCTTTACAAACGGGAAAACTGAAGCCAGGCATGAAATAACACACACCTAAGGCAGGAGGCTATTGAGTCGGAGGGCAGCCTGAACTATATAGTGAGATCTTATCTCACAAGCATCTAAAAGAAGGCTAGAGATGGAGCTCAGCTAGTAGAGGGCTTGCCTACCTACAAGTCCTGGGTTCCATCCTCAGCACCACATAAACCAGGTATGCTGGCTCATGCCTGTGGTCCCAGCTCTCAGGAGGTGGAGGCTCAGGAGTTCAAAGTCATACTTAGCTATATAGAGAGTTCAAGGCTAGCCTGGGTTACACAAAACCCTTTCTTGAAAGGTACAGAAATAGAGCCTGAGGCAGGCTAAGGCTGGCCCTGGAAGTTAATATCAGACAGCTTTCTGCCCTGAGTCAAAAAAAGGGGAAAGGGGTAGGTGAAGTGCCAGGGAATATTGGGGAGAGACAGCCCTGGGGCGGAGCCTTCTTTTAAGGGCAGAACAAACCATCCCCTTGTAGCCTGGGTGACATCACTCAGCACTCAGCTGGCATCATTCCCCATGAAGATAAATCTCCACTCTGTCCCAGGTGGCCGGAGTCACTGGGTTCAAGTAAGAGGCATATGAATTGATGAGACCTTTCAAGAGAGTCCACTGAAGTCCAAAGAGGTCAGAGATCTGGGTGGGGCTGAGTACTGGTCACACCTACCTAAGTCTGCCTGATCTGGTCCTTGGGGAGCCCAGTCTCCTCCCCAAGAGGAAGATGTCATGGGTGCTAGTTCTTTGTCATTGATGGGGGTGATAATAGCATTTTCTTTAAATAATAATGCAAGAAACCCACGGAGTCTATTTAATGAGCAAAGGAATTTATCAGGGGGTTAACTTACTACCATGGGAGATTTATTATAGGTCTGGGAAAGCTGGGCTATGTCCCATACTGATTTGCCTGGTCCAAGGTCTCAGCATCCAATACCATGAGAAAGTGAAGAGAACTGTATATGTGCACACCAGCTCTTAAGGCCCTCCCCCAGAGGCCACACCCCAGGGGCATGTACTTCAAGGTTATAGGCAGATATAACAGTTACCTGCTACCTCACTAGGGGCAGTGCTTCAAGGTCATAGCAGGAACAGCTACCTACTCTGGAATAATGACTTGCTTCAGCCCCTATGTTAAAGGGAATATATGAACCAGGTGTGGCGGCTCAGGAACTCACACCAGGACAGGAGGATTGCTGCAAGTGTGAGTCCTGTGCTACAGAGTGAGTTCAGAGCCAGCCTGTGCTATATAGTGAGACTCTATCCCCCCAAAACAAAATAAAGTGTCACAAAAAGGAAAAAAAATCAGGCATGGTAGCACCCTTGCCTGTGGTAGCCTTGCACTTTTGGAAAGGCGGAAACAGGAGGATCAGAAGCTCAAGGTCATCATCTACATGGTGAATTCTCAGCTAGCCTGGGCTACAGGGAACCCTCTCTTCAAAAAAGCACCTGTTGGAGGATTAGACATGAAGCTCAAGTTCAGTGTCCTTCCTGACATCAGAAATGTTTTCATCCCCCTCCCCACATTTACACACTGAAGGTTTATCTCAGGAGATTTTCGACCCTGAGGATGGCCTGGGTCTGTGCTGTGACCCAAGAATTCTTCCTCTGTTTGATCTGCGGAGGCTCTTGTTTGAGGGATTTGGGGATTGACAGCTCCCCAGGTGCCTCTGATAAGCTGCCAACGATTGAGTGCCTAGATCCAGCTCTGTGGGTCTTGTTGGAACAGGGGATGGGCTCACCCACCCACAGGAGCACCGACGGCTTTTGAAAAGGGCTTGGCCAACGGCTCCGTGCACACAACAAACAGCTCGGTGAGGTCTTATCTGCTCAACCCAGGCTGCCCCACTGGACTTTAGCTTGGCAGAGCCCCCTGCCAGGACCCGTTGGCCCTGCTCCGTATGGTCTTTGAACCTCCCGGCAGCAAATCCAAGGTCAGACGTAGATACCAGGCCAAGGCTCTTGGTCTGGCTGACTCTCCGTTTCCCTGGCTGCAAACATGGAAGAAATATCCCTGTTTTTAGCACCCAGCTCCTACGAATCACTGGGGTTTGGGGGCAAGGGGAACAGTAGCCATTTGGCAGCTGCCAAAAAAAAATACATCCACCGAGATGATCATGGGACAGCAAAATTGTAAAGTGACAGATTCTCTTACAATTTGCTAAGGAGCCGATAGTCCTTGTAATGAGCTCCAATCTTTCGTTTTCTGTGGTTTTTCCATTATTTATTTATTATTGTTTTTTGTTGTGGTGGTTGCTATTTTGGGTTTTTTGTTTGTTTGGGGGGTTTTTATTTTTGTTTTTTTGGTCTGCGACTGAATCCAGGGTCTTATACATGCTAGGCAAGTGTTCTACCTCTGAGCTATATGCCAAACCCGTAAGGTGGGTTTTCTTTCCTTTTTCTTTTTCTCTCTCTTTTTTTTTTGTTTGTGTGTTTGTTTTTGTTTTATTGAGACAGGGAAGAGAGGAGGGGAGAGGAGGGGAGGAGAAGAGAGGAGGGCCAGACCGAAAACAGTCTGAAGAGAAAGCCCTGTGCAGACCACACAGATGACATGAGAGCTGATGAGTCTCCCATCTCAGAGAGTTCACAGGCAGAGGATTAAGGGGTGTTTTCAGGGGTTCTAGCCCAGGTCAGAGGACTGTTCAGATCCCTGGGAGTCGAGGGTCATGATTCACACATGTGAAGGACGAGATCCGCCCGAGGCTAGCAGAAGGAATGAGCCAGACTCACATAAAACAAGACACAAGTGTGTTCCAAGCCAGCTGCTTGTGGCCGGCTGAGCGCTGAAGGCAGGAGGAAATGTGGTGGGTTAGGAAAAGGCGGGGCGGAAGCTTTCAGCACAGCCTTGGAGAAGGGGAGGACTTGGGGGGACGTGAGGATGTTCTTGGTAAGAGACCCCACTGGTACCGAGGAGAGACGGTAGGAATGAGGACCACGGGGGAGGAGGCCTCCATAGGCAGTGTATAGTTTTTGAGACAAAGGGCTTGCTATGTGGCACAGGCTAGCCTGAATCTTGCTGTGTAGCCCAGGAAAGACTCTATCTCCCTATGAAGTGCAACGTGACCTCAAACTCAAAATACTCCTGTCTCCTCCTCTGAGTGCAGGGATTACAGGTGTGTGCCAACATGTCCTATCTACAGAGTTTGTTATTCTTATTATATTTATTGTGTGTATGCACATACCATGGTGTGTGTTGGGGGTGGTGGTCAGAGAGCAACCTGGGGGAGTCAGCTCTTCCCCTCCACAAAATAATGGCAGCTACTCAGCCTTCTCCATCTTCTCAGTGAAAAACAGGAAACAAACACTCACTCCAGGCATGGTGGCACACGGCTACCATCCCAGCACTCCAGTGGCTGAGGCTGGAGAATCTCATGTTCGAAACCAGCTTAGGCTACCTGGGGTGTCCCGCAGGTTGGGTGTGGAGGTGGACCGATGTTATCAGGCTGTGAAGCATGGTCGTGGAAAGAGGGGAAGTAGCAGCCTCCTTAGGAAGGAGCCTGGTTCTGGGTGGGTGTTGAAAAACAAAAACTCAGGAAAAAAGAAGTAGGGTTCAGTCAGGCCAGGGGCTCAGCAAGCCCACCCCCAGGCGTCTTATGGAGGACTCAGGAAACAAATCAGATACAATCTTTCTGCCTCCCTCACCCACCATTTATTGCGTACCTATTGTATACCTGGCCCTAGCCATGTACTAAGAGAAAACATAGGACCCAAGATCACCAGCCTTTTAACAATTACTCTCTGTGCCGGGTATGACTAGGATCTCTTTCATTTGAATGTTTGCAACCATACGAGGCAGCGGACATCACCCCTACGTTGTGGGGGGCGGGGCGGGGGGAGAGTGAGGCTTTGCCGGGGATGTGGCTCAGCCGGCAAAATGCGAGCCTAGCAAGCATGAAAGCCTGGGTTCTATTCCCAGCCCTGGAATAAACCAGGTGGGGTGGCCCCGGGCCTGCAACCCCAGCAGAGTTACTTGGCTGAGATCACACATCGAATGAGGAGCCGGGAGAGACGCCAGAGGGCTCTGCCCTGAGTCCCCTCACTGTTCCCACCCCGTTCCCAGTGTTCCTGCAGGCAGCTCTGGGGCTGGAGAACTGGGGGGGGGGGGGGGGGAGTGGAGAAAGTGCAGGAGAGAGGCAGAGACTCTCCCTGCACGGAGCTCAGAGCTGTAGGCCAGAGCCCCAGAGGGCATCAAAGGCTGGGGGGGGGGGGGGGCGGGGGGGGCGGGGCGTGTGTGTTTGGCAGCTCAGGACAACGTGCTCTCGCTAGAAGGCTTTATTTCCTGCAGACTCAGCCCCCCACCCCATCCCAGGGCCGCCCCTCCCTAAGCCCCCCCAAGCTTGGAGAGCAGATTGATCAGACCATCCAGGCCTGACTCGGCAATCTCTAGAGGGTTGAGAGAGGAGGGGGTACAGACCCCAGGAGGTGGTGGCGCCAGGACTGTAGCACAATCTGCCCACGGCAGCCAGACATTCCCAACCCTGCTTGGGCTGACAAGGTCCAGGGACCAGGCAGGCCCAGCTGTGTATCGTCACCTAGTCTCCGAGGCCAGACACACAGACATCTATCTGGCTGAGAGGTCTCCTTGAACCCACTGCAAAGCTACATGGCTGGCTGACACCCAACCTTGTGTCCCCCCACCATGTGGCTCTTGGGCTCCCTTCAGCAGAGCAGAGCTGGGCCATGGTGACAAGGTGACTTGTCAAGGTTAGAGGTCACGGCTCAGTAGAGGAGTCTCTATTTGTTGCCATGACAACAGCTCCAGAGGCAGCATCTCCAATGAGAGCTTTTTGGCTGGTCCCTGGGGACTGAACTCGTGACCTTGGCTTGGAATTAACTGTTCGTTAGGAAACTATTTGATTTGCTCATTCATGGTGTTCCCACTCCCCTCCAGTCCCTGGCGCCTCCCAAAACAGCCCTGGGTCAGATAGCCAGAACCCCACCCAAAGAGAGCTGCCCAGGGGCCAAGGACACTGGCCTTGCACTATCCTATCAGAGCGGGAATGGCTGACGGCAGGCAGCAGCTACATCTCCTAATTGGTGTCACCACCTAACCTGCCCCTCTGAGAACTGGCTCCAGCCTTACCGCCCAGCTCCAAGCAAAGTCGTGGGCAAAGCAGGTAGGCAGAGTCCCTTGCCCAGTACCCAGCCACAACCACGGGCAGGGTCCCCTCTCTTCAACAGTGTTAAGCCTCCTGCTCAGAGCAGTGGCCTGGGTTCATTCCAGGCTTCATGTTTATCCAGCTGTGTGGCCCCGGCCACTTCCCTTAACCTCTCTGGGCCTGATTTCAAGTCTGCTGGAACTACATTCAGAATGTCTATGTCCCTCCAACTTCATTGAGATACTTTGAGAAGAATGAGAACATGCAAAGCCAGGTGTGGTGGTCCGTTGCCTATAATCTCGGCCACTCAGGAGGTTGGGGGAGGGGATGGGGGGGGACGGGAAAAGGGGAGTTGCAAGGTAAAGACCAGTCTGAACTACATAGTGAGAACCTGTCTCAATTAAACAAGAACTGGGGGTATGATTCAGTGGTAGAAGGACTGGGGGTGTGGCTCAGTGGTAGAGCACCTGCCTAGAATCCCCCAGTGAGGGGCTGGGGTGTGGTTCAGTGGTAGAGCACCTGCCTAGAATCCCCCAGTGAGGGGCTGGGGTGTGGCTCAGTGGTAGAGCCCCTGCCTAGAATCCCCCAGTGAGGGGCTGGGGTATGGCTCAGTGGGAGAGCACCTGCCTAGAATCCCCCACTAAGGGCCTGGAAAGAAAGCTCAGTGGTAGAGTGCTTGCTAAGCACACATACACACACACACACACACACACACACAGAGAGAGAGAGAGAGAGAGAGAGAGAGAGAGAGAGAGAGAGAGAGAGAACAAAAAATATAAATAGCAGTTGTTTACCCTCAGACACTGATCTATAGACAAACAATACCATGATCATTATCTATATCTTCATTAAAACATGTTCAATGCCAGGCAGTGGTGGTATATGCCTTTAATCTCAGAGCTCAGGAGGCAGAGACAGGTGGATCTCTGTGATTTTGAGGACAACCTCATCTATAGAGAGAGATTCAGGACAGCCAGGGCTACACAACATAGTGAGACCCTGTCTCGAAAAACCAAAAGGAAAAAAAATTGTTTGGTAAGCCTGACTAATCAAAAAGTCTACCTCCTTCCTTCTAGGGGTTCCAGGAGGTGTGCCTGGTGGAGTTCCTGGTGGAGTCTATTATCCAGGTAATGTAATGAAGATTCTACACACCTTTGTATGACTGATGGGGATGGACTGTTCACGAGAAATAGAATATTTTTAAATATTTTTATTATATTTGCATATGGAGGACAGAGAACAATTTTTTTCATTTAGTTTGGTTGTTTCTTTTTGTTTGTTTTGCTTTGTTTTATTTTTGAGATAGAGTCTTAACTATGTATCCCTGGTTGGCCTGGAACTCACAGAGTCCCACCTGCCTCTGCCTCTGCCTCTGGAGGGCTGAGATTAAAAGTGTATGCCACCATGCCCAGCTCCATAGGACAATATTTGAGAATCGGATCTCTCCTACCACCATTTGGGTCCCAGGAATGGAACTCAGTCTGTTAGGTTTGTTAGCAAGTGAGCTTTACCCACGGGCCAGAGATGTGCTAACATTTAGATTCCTGGCACCGAGGACCTGCAAATCAGGCCCACATTCTGAAGATGTTAACCAGGCTGGGGATGTGGCTCAGTTAGCAGAGTGTTTCCCTAGCATGTGGGAAACCCTGGGTACCATCCCCAGCACTGCATAAACCAGGTATTGTGGTGCATGCCTGCAATCCCAGCGCTCAAGAGGACAGACATTTCAAGGCCATCCTTGGCTCTAGAGAGAGCTCAGGCTAGCCTGGGCTGTGTGAGACCCTGCCTCCAAAAAAGCGATGCAATTAACTGGAGCGAGATCTGAAGGCACACATCTGTAACAGTAGCATCCCAGACACAGAGAGTCAAGAGTTCAAAGCCAGCTTGAGCTGCATAGCAAGACCCAGTCTCCACCCTAAAGAAGGCTGCTAATGGAACAGCTATTAGGAACGTAAATATTGTACAAGATGGAGCATAATCCCTGCTGTCAGGAGGCTGGCACCTTCACACATTCCTGTCATTGGACGGTTCACAGTCCTCGAAGCATTAATCCCACTCTTGGCAACCCACCGGAGGCAAATAACAGAAAAGAGAAATAGAGCAACTAGGCTGGAGATGTGGCTCGGTTGGTAGAGTGCTTGCCTGGAGTGTGTGAAGCCCGGGCACCTCGTAAACCAGGGGCCGCGGCGAATGCCTGTGATCAGCGGGCGAGCGAGTGAGCTATGCACATTGGTGAGCTTTGGGTTTGACTGAGATACCCTGCATCAATGAATAAGGTGGAAGAGTGATAGAGCATAACTCTAGACATCAAGTTTGGGCTTCCACAGGCACGCACACACACACACACACACACACACACACACACACACACTGGAAAGAAAATAACTGACATGAACTCACAAGTCCTGCTAGTTCCATCCTGGGACAAACTGACATGAGGCTATTGAGCCGGTAAGACAGACAAAGAAACTAAGGGTCAGAGACGTTGACTTGCCCAAAGTTCTGCGGCTAGAATTTGACAGTGGGTGGTGGGGTGTGACTTGTCTGGATACTAATCGCTGATATTTCTCTCTCTCTCTTTCTCAACACACACGGCAGGGGCTGGTATCGGAGGCCTGGGAGGAGGAGGAGGTAAGAAGGTAGCCTTAGACTCCTCAATGCAAGGGTCTGGGTACCATCATAACCCCCCAATACACATCATTAGACCTGAGGTCTTCAAGAGATCCAGCAACTAATGTTAGACAGATTGAGCATCCCCTGGGAAAGAGACCTACGATGGCCCTTTTAGGACCCTCTACCTTTGTTCTTCTCCCTGATGGCCTCTACCTACTTTTATATTTCTTTTATTTCCTCTCTAACATTCCTGCCAAGTGGAGAGTAACTCCTTTGGGGGGAAAAAAACTGAGAAATTGCTGGAGATGCCTATGACCCCAGCACTTAGGAGGTAGAAGCTGGTGGTTCAGAGTCATCCTTGACTACATAGCAAGTTCGAGACCAGTCTGAGCTACATGAGACATAGCCTCAAAACAAACTGAAACGCTGTCACTCAACCAAAAATCCAGAGGGAGAGATGGCCTCCCAGGGGCTCCATGTCTAAGCAAGAGGACTCTCTGGACATCTCCTTCAGCACTTGGGGAAGAGACCTACATGCAGCTCTCAACCTCTGCTGTGGGGCAGGGTTGAACAATGGATAAGTACTAAGAGATGGAAGGAGTACAAGTCTGTAATACCAGAACGTGGGAGGTAAACATAGGAGATTCAGGAGCTCAAAGTCATCCCTGGTTATATCTCAAATTTGAGGCCAGCCTGGGCTATAATGAAGCCCTGACTCAGACTAGAGAGAGAGAGAGAGAAGAGGTAAGTCACCTCTTCCCTGCCATTCATTCTCATCTCTTCCCTCTGCAGCTCTGGGACCTGGAGGAAAACCACCTAAACCAGGTAAGATCGAAGTAGGGCCCCTGAAATGGGGAAGGTAGAATTCCCAGAGCCATGCCAGGCAAGGGAGCCGAAAGAAGGGAGCTCTAGGCAGCCAAAGCCCCCGGGTATCAACAGGCTAAAGTCAGGCTACAAGTTGGCCAGGGACAAGAGGTTAGAGGCAGTTCAATGGCCTGTGTCCTGCATGAGCCCACTGTACCAGCATTCTGGAGACTGCCCTCTGTTCACAGTCCCAGAAACAACCCTGCTGCTTCCGGCAAAGCAGAATCTAAGGTCCCCGTGGTCACCTATAAGGCAGCACTTGGAGTGAAAGACCCCAGACACTATATCTAGACATTTGACTTCTGACCCAGATGTGAGCTCAACTTTAAGCTAAACCTGACCCCGACCCCAGATGACCTCCCTGCCTGTTCCCAGCCCGCTTCCAACTGTCTCTAGACCATGGAACTTTCTAGTAAGAAAAAAAAAAATCATAGCTCTGTCTTATCAACAGTGCTGGGATCTGCCAGCTGTGGTCACTCTCAGCTTTGAGGAGGTGGCAAAGGAGGGCAGGGGGGGTCTCTCAATGAAACACTTGGATAAGAAGCAGGTGGAGGTCATGGCCTGGTGGTACACACCTGTAAGCTTAGATACTTAGAAGGCTGAGACAGGAGGATTCTGAGTTAACGAGGTCAGCCTCACATACATAGCAAGACCTTGTCTCAGAATAAAAAGTAGAAAGAATACTGAGGGCGTGGCCCAGTGGTAGAGCCCCTGCCTAGAATCCCCCAGTGAGAGGCTGGGGTGTGGCTCAGGAGTAGCATGTTGGAAACCCTGTGTTCATTCCTCTTAATACACACACACACACACACACACATACACACATACACACACACTCTCACACACTCACACACAACTACATCCCAGTCATGTTGACGCCCTTCCCCCATGTGTGATGCTCTGTATGTGGCAAATGCATCCCCACCCAGTGCCTGCCACCCTGGCTTTAAAGTCACATGCTCCTGGACAGTTTAGATGTCCAACTGCTCTTACAAAATCCTGATGACAGATGACCCAACTACTAATGAATGTGTGAGAAGCAGATTCCCCTTCACGGAAGCCTACGGGAGTTGTGAAACTTCAGGGTGAGGGCCAGCAAGGGAGGAAAAGGACGGGGCATCTGGGCAAGCTAGGTCCTAGGGACTGGGAGTTTTGTAAGGCTAGGAGATCTCGTGGCTTGTTAATTCTCCTTGTGGTACCAAGGATTGGAACTCAGGGTCTGTTACATTCAATGCAAGTGTTCTACCACTGAGCTATATCTCCCTGGACCTCTTTTTACGTTTCTTCAAAAATGACATTTATTTACTGGTTTGTATATTTATTCATTATGGGTACAGTATGCATGCACCACAGTGTGCCTGAGGAGATCAGAGAACAACTTCGAGTGTTAATTCTCTTCTTCCACCATGCAGGTCCCAATAATGGAACTCATGTCTTCAGGCTTAGTGACAAGTGCCTTCATCCACTGAGCCATTTTATTTTCATTTTCATACAGGATCTCACTAGGTTGCCCAGGCTGACCTTGAACTATAGAGCCCAGACAGGCCTTGAAATACAGATCCTCCTGCCTCAGCCTCCTGAGTAGCTAAAATGGTAGGCATGTGCTACCGGGTCCAGTTCCGACAGTCACCTTTTAGCCTCGGGATAGACTGAAGTCTGTAACAGGCTTGGCCAGGCCACCATGAATAATCCACACATCCTGGCTAGAGGGATGTCCGGGCCTGCCCTAGCAGGGTGGGATGGGGTGCAGGGATTGTACAGATCGTGTTTGGGAACAATTAATCCCCTGGGAGCAAGGGTGGGTGGCTTGGCAGCTGCTCCTCCATGTGGGTGCTGTAGGCTGGCCCCTCCCTGCCTGAGCGCTCAGTGGGGGACTAGGCAGCTGAGAGCCAGCACTACCCACACCCAGAGCACCAGCTGGAGGCCAGCCGGCTGGCCAGCCACTACAAACAAGGGGTATAGGCAAGGACAGGAAGGAGCCAGGATGAGTACCCAGGGGACACCCTGGCAGGTTACACACAGTAGGCGCTTCCTGCTCACAAGCTCTGTGGCCCCAAGAAGACAGGGATCACGGGAAAAGCCACAAATCGATGGGCAGCTAGCCGAGCGTAGTGACACAAGCCTGTCATCCCAGCATTCAAGAGGCAGAGGCCAGAGGATCACGAGTTCAAGCTTAACCAGGGCTACAGAGTGAGTTAAGTATTGTAGAAACTGAGGCAGGAAAACCACCAGTTCAAGGCCAGTCTGGGCTATATGCAAGTTCAAGGCTAGCCTGAATTACACAGTGAGACACTAAGTCAAGAAAGCAGGTATATATATATATATATATATATATATATATATATATATATATATATATATATATATATATATATATATATATATAGAGAGAGAGAGAGAGAGAGAGAGAGAGAGAGAGAGAGAAAGGCCAGACATAGTAGCACATGCCTTTAATCCTAGCACCTGAGAGGCAGAGATAGGCAGATATCTATGAATTTGAGGCCAGCCTGGTCTACATAGCAAGTTCCAGGCCAGCCAGCCAGCCAGGGTTATACAGTGAGACCCTTTCTCAAAAAAAAAGAAAGCTAGGGCTGAGTGTGTGGCTCAGTTGGCAGAGCACTAGCATGCACAGATCCCTGGCTTCCATCCCCAGCACCACATAATAAAGCACGGAGGCATGTGTCTGTAATCTCAGCAACCAAGAGGGACAGACCAGAGGGTCAGGAGTTCAAGGTCATACTGGCTGCCTATTGGTTTAAGGCCAGTGAGAGCTACATGAAACCTTGTCTCAAAAAGTAGAGAAGACTAGAGAGTGCTCAGCAATTCAGAGCACTTGATGATCTTGCAGAGGACTAGGGTTCAGTTCCCAGCACCCACAGGATAGCTCACCTGTAACTCTGCCTCCAGGGAATTCGATTCCCTTTACTGGCCGTCATCAGCACCAGACACGCACACACATACGGCGCACGCACATACAAGCAGGCCAAGCACTCAGACATATAAGGTATAAACAAATCTTTTAAAGATTATCATTTAAGGTTCGGGAGAGATGGCTCCGTGGTTAAGAGCACATACTGCTCTTACAGAGAACCCAAGCTCAGCTCCCAACACCCACATCAGGCAGCCTATAGTGGCCTGTATCTCAGCTTCAGCGGATCTGCCACCTCTGGTGCCCACGAGCACCTGCACATACCCCATATACAGACACATACAAATACACACAATTAAAAAGAAATAAATCTTTTCATTACCATTTTAAAAATAATAATAAAGATGGGGAAAGTGAGGCTCAAAAAAGGTAAGGCGACTCCCTCATCTACACAGGCCATAGGAAGGGGCAACAGAATCTGAGTCTAGAACTTTCTGACTCGGGGTGGGGGGGGGGGGGAGGGGGGGAGGGGGGAGAGGGAGGGGGAGGACTCACTAGTAAGGCTCTGGGCTCCCAGCTGGGATCCGACTCTAACTCTTTCTCCCTCTCTCCAGGTGCTGGGCTTCTGGGAGCATTTGGAGCAGGTGAGTCCAAAAGACATCAAGACATCGAGAACAGGCTTGCAAGTGATGGGAATAAACTGGCTGTCGGTAAAAAGCTGGCGACAGTAGAGACCAGGCCTCTCCCCGCAAACTTCACCCCATTCTTTCCTACTTTCTGTCCAGTCTTGTCCTCTCAGCCCCTCCACTGGACAGGAAAGATCTGAGCATGCCCCCTATCCTCTGCAAGAAAACAGGACTAAAGCTTGAGAGGAGCTGTGGACGGAACTGGGGAGAGACTGGGAGGGGAGACCAGGAAATGATTGATCCAGGCAGCCCCAGGCCCTGCCCACCACCATACCCTACTACATGGCTCATTCCAGACTCGTCTTATGGATGTCTGCAATACATACATGCATATATGTATGTGTATGTATGTCTTATGGTCTTTGGCACATGCTTGGCAATCACTCTATCTACTGAGCTACATGCTCAGCCCTCATATAGTTAGTGCATGAGTGGGGAAAGCTGGTCAGAGGAAAGATAATATCCCATGAGAGCCAGGTAGACCCCCTCCTCAGGGCTCAGCAGACCCTAGGCTTTGGGGAGTCCCTAGAGGACTTTGCCCTACAACTCTAGATCCCACTACCAGAGCTGGTGCTGGCAAGAGGGATTTTTCCCATAATTGGAAACAAACCTGCCACGGCAAGCCTCCAAAACTCCAACCTAACTGGGCCCATCGGTCAAGGCCAAGGCCGTGGAATGTCTCCTGGAGGAGGAGAAGCAATGATCGGGCCCAGATGTGGAAAGGAGAGAGCCAGAGGGACCCATTTGGCTTCTCATGAATCTTAGCAAGGAGGATTCTGGATGGAAGGCTGGCTAGATGTGGTACGGGAAGGACTCCCAGGATGGGGGATGTGGCACAGTTCATACAGCCCTGACCTAGCGTGCATAAAGCCCTGAGTTCCAAACCCAGTACCACATAAACTGGAATTTCTGGTACCTGCCTAAAATCCCAGCATTTGGGAGGCAGAGGCAGGAGGATCAGAAGTTCAAGGTCACCCTCAGATGCATTGTGAGTTTGAGTCAAGCCTGGGCTACAGGAGACCCTGTCTCAAAACACAGAAAGCAGGAAGTGGGGAGAGACACACTTACAGATCTAGGGGGAGGGGAGGGGTCTGTGTCAGAACATAGCATCAAGGAAGCAGAGAAGATGCCTGGGGTGGCAGCTACCAATGGGAGCAAGGCTGGTCTGGGAGGGAAGAGGGTTTGCTGACAGACCACTTCCGCCCTTATAGACAGCCAGCTGGATCCTACCAGTTGCCAGGCATCCTAGGAGATGCACAGACTAATCACACTTGTTAGAGACAGTCATGTCAGCTCCACACATAACATTTGATCACCATGTGATGGTTTTAGATTCATCAGGACCCTCCACCACCAAAGTACCAAAGACATAGGGACCAGCCTAGACACCCACCCCCAACCCCATTCCATGATGACACCCATCTTACAAGGAGCCCAGCTGTGAAATCCACACCCTTAACATCTCTCCCTCTCTCTTCTTCACAGGCCCTGGAGGACTCGCAGGTGCTGGCCCTGGGGCAGGTTAGTGTGAACACCTGAGCAAGATGCTCACCTCTCACCGCAGCCTAGGGCGCCTGCCTGGGATAAACAGCAATCAGAGCACAGAGTAGGAGACACGTGTTGATGAGAACGTGGATGAAGAATGACACCAATGTCAACTGCTCCTAAGAAGCTGCCCAGGGGGACAGTTGTAATATAGAGATGAGACTAGAGAGAGGCGTCTCCCAAAAACCCAGGGGTAGATCTGCCCACCAGAAAAGGCATACGAGCAATCTGGGAACCAGGAATGGTATGGTGCATGCCTAGAATGCTAGCCCTGAGGAGACATGGCATAATGATTTGAGGTTCAAGACTGGCCTGACTATATAGACTGTCTCAAAAAAAACTACTGAGGCTGGGCATGGTAGCAGACATCTTTAATCTCAGTACTCAGGAGGCAAAGGCAGGAAGATCTCCGTGAGTTCAAGGCCTGCCTGGTCTGCATAATGAGTTTCAGGGCAGCCAGAGTTGCATAGTGAGACCTTTTCTCAGATATGTAAATAATAATGTACACATATATTATGCATATATAAGTAATATTTGTATACATATACATTTGTGTGTATATATAATATATATGTATTTACATATGTATACATACATTTTGAGACTGAGCTTGCCTGCTCTGGCTTCCCTTCTCCAGCACTGCATAAACCATAAACTCCAAGTACCTGGGAACCCAGCACTTGGGAGGCGGGGGATCAAGGAGTTCAAGGCTATCCCCAGTTACATAATGATTTCCAGGCCAGCCTGGACTACATACATAGCCACACTTTGTCTCAAGAACTAAAAAGGTGCACACAGCTTTGTCAGGCTGAGCTGAGCAGTTAGGCATATGCGCATCCTCTAACACAGAGGTTCTCAACCTTCCTAATGCT
Organism: Peromyscus eremicus; assembly: GCF_949786415.1. NCBI lineage: Eukaryota > Metazoa > Chordata > Mammalia > Rodentia > Cricetidae > Peromyscus > Peromyscus eremicus. The sequence continues at coordinate 138,046 of NW_026735101.1, forward strand.
ATGACCCTTTAATACAGTTCCTCATGTGTGATGACCCACACACACACACTATATTATTTTCATTGCTACTTCATAACTGTAATTTTGCTACTTAAAACCATATGTAAATACCTCTTTTCCAATGGTCTTGGGTGACCCCTGTGAAAGGGTCACTCCACCCCAGAAGGGTCTCGACCCATGGGTTGAGGACTGCTGCTCTAACACATGCTCCCATCCCGGTGAGCAGGGGCCACCGTGTGACACTGGACACCTTCAGAGGACACAGAATCTTGAATACTCTTCCTGAGTGAAAAGGTCCAGGCCGGGCTGAGGCTCGGCAGCTCCCACTGAGCATGGCAGTTCCGGTCGCCCGGACCTCAGTTACACTCTCCTCCACAGGTCTGGGGGCCTTTCCTGCAGGTACCTTTCCAGGGGCAGGAGCTCTGGTGCCCGGAGGAGCAGCAGGGGCTGCTGCAGCTTATAAAGCTGCTGCCAAAGCCGGTGAGTGGCGTTTTTTAGGGATAGTTTCATCAGCCACCTAGCTTTCCCAGACTCTGAAATTCTCAGAGAATTCTCCCTCATCCAGACCCAGGAGATAGAATTGGGGGAGGGGGGAATCCTCATCCAGACCCAGGAAATAGAATTGGGGGAGAGGGGAATCCTCATTCAGACCCAGAAGATAGAATTGGGGCGGGGGGGGGGGGCGGGCAGGGGGAATCCTCCTCCCCTGGAGAGATGATGTGGGCAGCTAGTTGCTTGGTGACAGGACCAGACCTTAACACCTGACCCTGAAGGCACAGTTTCTGTCTGACCCCAGAACTCTCCTGCTTCTGGCTATGCAGGGGCGGGACTTGGTGGAGTTGGTGGTGTTCCTGGTGGTGTTGGAGTTGGTGGCGTCCCTGGTGGTGTTGGAGTTGGCGGCCTCCCTGGTGGTGTTGGTGGTATTGGTGGCATCGGTGGCTTAGGAGTATCAACAGGTATGGTGGCCGGACCTGAGTGCACTCAAGGTGGGGCCTGCAGGTCCTGGTAGAGTCAGCTCTACAATCCCTTCTGCTCAGGTGCCGTCGTGCCTCAAGTCGGAGCAGGAGTCGGAGCTGGAGTCAAGCCTGGAAAGGTTCCCGGTCAGTGCAGAATCTATGGGGGGGATGGAGGTTAGAGGTCAGGGAGAGGAGGTCTAGGAGTCTGCAGAGGTCAGAGCCCGCCCCCACCCCCACCCCCAACAGGCTAGAGGATGAAGGGAACAGCACATGCCGGATCCAAAGCAGCAGACCTGTTTGGGAAATGGAGCTGGGTGACTTGACCTGACTTCTAAAAATTTCTATGATCTTGGAGCACAAAGAGACCTCACAGACAGGCTCTGGATCACAGATGGGGAAACTGAGGTTTAAATGTTGAGTCAGGACAGAAGGGCCCACAGCTGTTCCCGGTAGAGCTGGAGGGGAGCCCAGCATCCTGCGGCACCCCCATCTGGTGCTCATTTGGCCCCGTGCTCTTTAGGAAGTGACTTCAGGTTAAATACAAGGCGAACATCTGGAAGCCTTTAGACTTGAGGTGGGCTGGCTGGCCTGCGTCAACAGGCTGTGGGCTTCAGAAGACAGTTAATCAGTACTCTGAAGGAGCTGCAGGCTCTCCGACATGGGGCAGGGAGAGCTGTGGTCGGGCTATGTCTGTCTCTAGCTGCCCCAGTGGGCACACTGGCTTGCAAGTCCAGGATCGCTTGTTGCCTCTGTCTGGTGGGATGAGCGCACCTCTGCTAAGGTTCCTTGTCCTTTTGTCTGTCTCCAGGTGTTGGTCTTCCGGGTGTATACCCCGGCGGAGTACTTCCAGGCACAGGTGAGAGCAAGAAGGATGAGCTAGGGGCGTAGCTCAGTTTGATAGAGTGTTTACTTAGCAGGGATTCCATCCCCAGCGTCACATAAACCAGGTGTGGTGGGTCATGCGTTTAATCCCAGCACTTTGAAGGCTGAGGCATAAAGATCTTAAGTTTGAGGCCAGCCTGGGCTACATACTGTGACCTTATTTCAAAAAACAAAAATGGGGCTAAGGAGATGGTCCAGTGATTATGAGCACAGGCTGCTCTTCCAGAGAACCCTGGGTTCAATTCCCAGCACCCACATGGCTACTGACAACCATCTCTAACTCTTCTGGTCCCCAAGGGCACCAGGCATGCATGTGGTGTACAGACATGCACCCAGGCCAAACACCATACACATAAAATAAAGATACTTTTCTAGCATACACAAAACTATGGGTTCCATCCAGAGCACCTCATAAACCAGAAATGGCGATGCACCCTTGTAATGCCAGCACTGGGGAGGTGGAGACAGAAGAATCCAGAGTTCAAGGTCATCCTTGGCCACATAACAAATTTTAGGCCAGCCTGAACTACCTAAGACTCTATCTGGAAGGAAGGAAGGAAGGAAGGAAGGAAGGAAGGAAGGAAGGAAGGAAGGAAGGAAGGGAGAAGTTAGGAATGTACCCTCTCACTCCCCCTCCTCCTAAATCTGAGACCAGCTGAGGCCAGTGACTGTTTGCCTAAGTGTCCAAGTTCAACTTAATGGACATTAGGTCCTTGGCAACAAAGGTCAGCTTCCCCAGCCCCACCCAATCCCTCACCCCAGGCCAACACCCTCATCACAGCCTTTAAACCAGTCCTCCGGGGACAGATGGAGTCCCTAGTGCAATGCGGCCAGCTTTTTCCCAAAAGCCCTGAGTCACCAGGCACAGGCACGCCCAGGAAGTCTGCCCTCCAGGACACCCCCTAAGAACTGCCCCTCACTTCTTTCCCTGCCAGGACCTACCTCCCCATCCAGCAGGGCCTCCTGAAATCCCCCAAAAGCCCAGATTCAGGGATTCGATGACAGAGCACCCCTTCCTTCCTGGTTGAGGCAGCCAAGCCCCAGGGGAGGCAGGAGAGGAGGGAAGCGTCTGGTAGATTCCAATCCATTGAGAGGTAGTCACTATGAGGCATGTCACACCGGCTGTGCCTCCCTATGCTCTCTCCCACCCAAGCGTTAACTAACCCCAATCCTACTTGGTTAGCTTCCATGATCAGACACATTCAGGGTGGTGTGGCTACGGATCTAGCTGTGCCTTTTCTCCTAAGCTTGGTCACGATGGATCTATAACTTACAGCTGAGGTCCACCGAGGCTGAGATCGGGCTCAGTGGACTTGGGATTAAGAGTCACATCTTCCAGCCAGGTCTACTGGCACAGGCAGGCTACCCCAGCCATTTGGACGGCTGAGATAGGTGAATCAAAAGTTCTAGTCTAGCCTGGGTAACTTAGCCAGCCTCTGTCTCAAAAAGTAAGAAGAGCACTGACTGCGGAGGGTGGGGGTGCTCAGTGGTAGAGCACCTGCCTAGAATCCCCCAGTGAGGGGCTGGAGTGTGGCTCAGTGGTAGAGCACCTGCCTAGAATCCCCCAATGAGGGGCTGGGGTGTGGCTCAGGGGTAGAGCATCTGCCTAGAATCCCCCAGTGAGGGGCTGGGGTGTGGCTCAGTGGTAGAGCACTTGCCTAGAATCCCTCAGTGAGGGGCTGGGGTGTGGCTCAGTGGTAGAGCACCTGCCTAGAATCCCCCAGTGAGGGGCTGGGGTGTGGCTCAGGGGTAGAGCACCTGCCTGGAATCCTCCAGTGAGGGGCTAGTACATATTTGTGGCCCTGGATTTAATTCACAGCACCAAGAAATGAGAGAGAGAGAGAGAGAGAGAGAGAGAGAGAGAGAGAGAGAGAGAGAGAGAATCCTCTCAGCTTGAGCCACACAGAGGAAGAAGGTCCCCACAAACTGGTCCTTACTTTCCTTGCCTCATGAGTCCTGCCTGTGATTGGCCATTAGCACTGAAATAGATTGGTTAATAGACCTCAGGTGGGCAGGGGTTGCCAAGCAGAGTACCCCTTCCCTCACTGTCACCCATGTCTCTGCCCATTCAGGAGCTCGGTTCCCAGGTGTGGGGGTGCTCCCCGGAGTTCCCACTGGCACAGGAGTCAAGGCCAAGGCTCCAGGTATGTGCAGCCAACTGTGCTGGAGGCCAGGGTAGGATCCTCTATCAGCCTGCGCAGCGCACTGGCCTGGGGTGTAAGGGAAACCTTGGGATTCTAAGCTTATTGGGGGACTCCTGTGGGGACATGGAGGTACTTCTTATGTCCCAGCCAGCCCTGCTTCTGTGGCAAGGAAGGGCAGAATGCTGCTCAGAAAGCCCATAGAGTAACAGGCCTAGTGACCTAGGCCTATAATCCCAAGCAACTCAGGAGGCTGAGGCAGGAGGTTTGAAAGTTCAAGGCCAGCCTGCACAACTTGGTGGGCCACTGTTTCTAATTAGTTAAAAGTAAAAAGAGGGCTGAGGGGTATGGCTCAGTAGTAGAGTACTTGCTTAGAAACCCCTAGTGAGCCAGGCAATGGTAGCATATGCCTTTAATCCCAGCACTTGGGAGGCAGAAGCAGATGGATCACCAAGTTCCAGGACAAGCTGCACTAC